>NC_087064.1:43997173-44158145 GCF_963678635.1 Symsagittifera roscoffensis | reverse complement strand
CCTTATCACATCTCTATCTTCCTCGCTGTGCTTCAGTTTCTTGTCGATCTGATCTAGCTTTGCCATCAAATCACCTAGCTCAAGAGTAGTTGTTACATGGTCAGCTACTGCCCTGTTGTTGAATGCTGTTCCTGGTCTGATCTGGTCTTCGTTTTGGTCGGTGTCTGTCCTTTTCTTGGAAACTGTTCCGAATGTTTTGCCTTTCTCGGCTTTCGGTTCTTCCGCTGCTGCGTCTCTCGACTTCATTCCGACCATTATCGCCAATCTTTCAGTAAAAGAAGTTCTTTTTGCTTGAGACTCGTCCTTCACCGTTTCTGGCGTGTTGCCTGTTGTGTCTTCCACATTGTCTATCGGTGAGAACTCCATGGACTTTGGTTTTGGTTCTTCTGCATTCGGCATCGGTGTTGACTCCGTCGTCTTCTTTTCCACCTCATCCACACTCTGGTTCGGTGTCTCTAGGTCAATCTCGATGGCGGGTTCCCTATGTTTCCCTTCCGTGCCCTCTTTTGTTCTGTTCTCTATATTACTCCTCGTGTTGACCATGCTAACTGAAAAGTTCTTCATTGTTATCTTTGATCCCATTGATGTCGTTTTACGTAGCGACGAGTTATATTTTGTCCTTGATTCAGTAGATCTTTTTTCAGCCACCGGTACCCTGCTCCGTCTCATTATTTTTATTTAGAATTTTTTTTCTACTTACAGTATTACTATATACAAAATTCTACTCTAAGGTTAAAATCTCTTTCGACAAATTTAATTTTAAAAAAATTTACAATTTACTAAAAACAACGTTTCCTAAGTTTTTTTTTGAAAATTCTATATGTTCTTGATCCCCTCAGGACCGGATCTATCGCGATTTAACTTTCTGACTAGTCCTATCGCTTTTAATTTTGCGATTGATTACTTCAACTTGTCTTAGTGCTCTTTAGTACCGTCACCTCCATTCTTTATACTGTTCCAAGACTTCCAGTCACTGTCCCTACTCTTCTTTGTACTGTCCCAAGCTTTCTCTCTACTGTCCCAAGAAAGGGTGCTGTCCCAGTCCTTCTTGTTAGTGCCCCAAAACCACTGTCCCAAGACCCTGCCCTGAGACAACTGTCCCAAGACTAGTGTCCCGAGACCACTGTCCCAAGACTACTGTCCCAAGACTACTGTCCCATGACCACTGTCCCAAGACTACTGTCCCATGACTACTGTCCCAAGACCACTGTCCCAAGACTACTGTCCCAAGACTACTGTCCCAAGACTACTGTCCCAAGACTACTGTCCCACGACTACTGTCCCAAGACTACTGTTCCAAGACTACTGTCCCAAGACTACTGTCCCAAGACTACTGTCCCAAGACCAGTGTCCCAAGACCACTGTCCCAAGACCACTGTCCCAAGACCACTGTCCCAAGACCACTGTCCAAAGACCACTGTCCCAAGACCACTGTCCCAAGACCACTGTCCCAAGACCAGTGTCCCAAGACCACTGTCCCAAGACCACTGTCCCAAGACCACTGTCCCAAGACTACTGTCCCAAGACTACTGTCCCAAGACCAGTGTCCCAAGACTGTATCGTACCAAGACTGCTCTGGTCCAAGACTGTCCCAAGACTGCACCGTCCCAAGACTGTCCCAAGACTGCACTGTCCCAAGACTATCCCAAGACTGTACTGCTCCAAGACCGTCCCCAGACTGCAATGTTGCAAGACTTCTTCGGTACTGTCCCAAGACTTGTCACTAAGTGTCTGGATAGTAGGATCTTTTCTTCTTCGTTGTGGGGACTCATGAACCACTGTACCGTGTACCACCACTTGAGCTTTTAGTAAAATTTTTCCCAAAATCCCTATCTTAATGGCCAAAATCCAAATACTGACCCCCCTGTATTTATCTCCCTTTCGTTGTCTCAGGCTATTTGAAACCTCAACTTCTTCGCAGGTATCTTGTGATCACCTGTTCGTTTAAATACCAACAACAAATTTTCACCAAAACCTATAATTCAAAGCTGACTGATGTCAACTTTTGTCCGAAAAAATGTCTGGTACCCGATTGCCACGCGTTTTCCTCCCCCTGCTAGAGATCTTATGGGGTATCACAAAAACGGTCTATGTCCGTTCCCCCCTACCGATCCGACTAGGGTACCTACCTTAACTCGATGTTAACCATGTTATCCGCTTCTTATAACCAACACGTGTAAGTATCTAATGTAACTAAATCGACTATGCCGAACAATTAGTAACTCTAATGTGTCTCCCCTTTTTACAATTTACAACCGCCAACCTCTAACCTAACCAGCCCCCCTTCTAACCTCCCCCCTCTTTAGCCCCCCTCTTAAGCCGAAAAATCCCTTAAGCGCCGGATGCTAAACCTCTCGAGAGAAAATCGTAGACCTGTTTCCAGGCCTGCTTGTGCAAAAACTTCCTCAAAATAATGGGGCTCCGCTTATCCAATTTTACACTTATTTCCTATAATGTAATGTGGATTTTACCGATACCCGTTTGCCCAACTTGAGAACACCCCTGTGCGTCCTCTTCTTGTTTTAGCGATCCCGTGCTGGTTGTCCTCTTGACGTGCACTGCACTTGACACCAGCACCACCTTCCCACTTGGCTGGTCACCTCTTCCAGTCAAGTTTCCTAGCGGTTCAGCTCAATCCTTGTGAACCACTTTCCCACTCCGCTAGTCACCTCTTCCAGTCAGGTCTCCTAGAGGTCCGGCTAGGTTGCAAGCTATCGGAAAACCCTTAACAACAACCCCCCCCCCCCACTTGGGCACCTTATTGAAGTCACTGGTTTAGATTGCTAGATTGATCGAAACGATCGGTCTTATAAAACAGTATGGGTACACTATTTAATTTCCTTTTTCTATACTTTTTACTTGTTTTTGTCCCCCTAGTTACCCTACTTTACTCGGTTAGCTAAGCCTTGTTCGGAGAGCGTACCATTAAATTTTCTCAAGTTTTCTTAAAAAGCTATCACGGTACAACCGGAAGGTTTACACATTCCCGCTGAACCGTACCACCGGTACTCTAGAATGGGCATGCAGCCCGGAGCTGTGTCAAGTGGGTTCGACTCCGTAGTCATGATGTCATAAAAACACCCAGAAGCGCCATAAAAACACTATGTAACAGTCGCCTACTTCGGTCACATATGAGGCTTAAGAAAAACAGGCCCTATAACCATTGGCTCAAGAGTCAGGGACACTATCTCTTGTGTTTTTCTACCTCAAAAACGGTCGGAGCCAATTCGGTTCACTTGCAACATGAGACTAGAGCCCTTTACAGCTTAAAGGCCGCTACCAAAATATCCCCCCACTCTAGAAAACAAGAACTTCCCCATACTTAGGTCTCGAGATACCCAAAATACACGAACGCCGTTAAAAACAGGGTCGGAACAATCCGTTAAGTTACTTTTTATTAGACAGTGGAACTTTGATCCATTTCAGATGGATCAACCTAAAACTCGCCTCACCTCAACATAACAATCATAAAACACACTCGAGAAAATTAAATTAGGTACTTACATAGCAGCACACTCGAGAACTAGAGGTAACTAAATTAGTAAGCAACTTGAGAATGATCGGGGAATTAAGTTTGATTCAATAAGCCCTAATGGAACAAGTATTATCTCAAGAATGGAGTTTTGGTTCTGGACCATTGGGGCACTTCGGTTGTCCACCTTTCCACCGAAGGCTCACTCTGGTTCAGCTAGATTCCGATCTTCTTTTGTAATCACTGTCTCCTATATCAAGATAGGACAGCTCTACTCTCGTGGTTTTTATTGTCATCTTGGAAATTGCGAATAGCAATTTCCCGCTGTTTTTCTGTCATTTTCCCGCAATTGATAATTCGGTCGTTCTGATCTTTTATTTTATGTTTTCAGTTGTCGCGAGAAAACTGAGCATGACAGGCTTCATTCGAAGTTTTGAAAAAAAAAACTTCCTTCCAAAACCACGTATTTTTGTGTTCCTCAAGGTCAAACTTCAAGATATGAACGACTGGCATAGTGGTTAGAAAGAAAAATGAAATAATCTCCCTCTTCAAGAGATTACCAAAGTCTTCCATGTCACCAAAAAGTGATCAGTCGTCCTAGTTGATTAAAAACAATCATGCAGGCTAGAATATTTAAATATACTTTTCACTCAAGCCTTTCTAATTAAATAGTAAATGCATCTAAAACCACTAACTTAAATCAAATTGTAAAATTATAAATGCAACAAATTTTTTAATCTTTCGAAACTCAACTAAATGTTTTCTTTCAGTTTCAATTACAACTTGGTTGCTTTGTTTCTCATTTCAGTTTTTTTGAGTTTTGACTTCTTTTCTTTCGTCACTTCTTTTTTTCTTCTTTTTTCGTCGCTTAGAAGTTCTAAAACTTCTAAATTCTTCTGATTTCGTTTCTTCCTGCATCGTGTTCTTCGGCCATTTGTCAATGTTCCATCTCCTCCTCCTGCAACATTGACTCTGCACTTTCAGTCTGTGTGTCTTGCAACACGTCGGTGGCTATCCTGACGCTGTTGGAAGCAATCCGCCAACACTTCTGCTCTTATACTCTTTGTTTACAACAAGGTAGGCGATCAACGTTAGATTCTCTGTTCCGGCAGAAGCTGTTGTGGAAGCACAACGTCACGTTTCTCTCCAAATCATCCTTCAACATCTCTTCTTTCTCCCTTCAATTCATCTTCTTGAGCGAGGCGGTTTCCAACTGCGCGTTGAATTCACGACTCGTTTCCTGAAGTTGTTCTGGGTAGCGCAATAGCACGAGCAGATCGCCCAATCGACCATACGTTATAGCGATCAGGATGAGGAGTCCGTCCAATCTCAGGTCTCCCAAAGCTTGGCTGAAAAAATTTGCAGGTCCCTTCACAAAATTCCCGTGACCAAATTTCACATACAAGGCTAAGATCAGGCCGATCGACAGTTTCCGGATATCCTTGACAATGCTCGCGATCAGGTTCCGGGAGGCCCTCGGGTAGCACGTTGACAAGAAGGATGGCGTCCATCCCACTCCCATTCCACCCAAGATATCGTCCGATCGCTCGTATTGTGCCCTCGAGGCCAAAGTATCGGCTTGGAATTTGTATCGTGTTCACGTCCTGCATCAATTGCAACATCATACCCCCGGCTAACTCCCTCTCGTTAAACAAGTTCTTCAGATACGCGTGTATCTCTTTGATTACTGCCGGTGCATGCTCGAACGCGTCTTCTCCCAAGGTACACAATCTCGGTGACAAGTACAACCATGAGTTGGTGTGTGGCTTCGTACGCAAAGCCAATGCCATGAGATCCTCTTCTGCCGATGTCATATTTTTTCTAACTGACCTCCTCTGCTCATTTTCCGCGTAATCCATTTGTCTGAACCAGAGATCATCGGCCACAAGTTGTACCATCAAGTGATCTTCATCTACCCCTGGTCTCAATTTCAACAATCTGGCCAAGTTGGACAGCTCCAACCCCAGGACTTCATCCAGCACCAACCGAGTTGTGCTACAATCGTTGAATCCCTTTATGGTATTGGAAATGTCAGGCCAAATGGCAGGAAGCTAGGATCGGGATGGGTAGTAGTTGTTGGGGTCCACCGTTCTATTTGGCGCGGGTGTTATCACGCTGAATCGTCCCTTTGCTATCGGTGTGACCATTGTACACAAACTGAAGGGGTTCTGGCAATGTGGCGTACCCCGGTGACAACACAAAGATGACCTTCACTACATTCTGAGTGGAAGCATCGTTGTACTGATGATTCTACATCAGCCATGGCTGAGAGCAATGTAATCATCGCCTCTCCTATGACGTCATTGCTCGGGATCGACCCATCCGTCAGACGGGACAAAAACCCTCTGCTTTGTAGGTGATCTTTCGAGCCTGCAACTACTATCACCTGCGGCTCCATGCTGACTACCCTTCGCACACTTATCATCATGCCTACTGGCTGTCCCCAAACCAACTAAGGCGCCGTCAAGCAAATCACGTTGGGCCAAAAGAGAGAACGGGGCGTGTAGAGGTAATCCGAACTGGCCACTATCAGTTATTTGGCAGCATTCATATCCACGGGATCATAGGCGGCAAACAGGCTGTCACCGACTGGTACCTTCAGTTCCGCATATCTCTTGTCGTCTCCTTCCACTGAGGTCATTCGGGGATAGTCTCTCGAATATTCACCGGGCGCCTCACCAGGTGGTTAAGCGAACTGCCTGTACATCTTGTGATGCCTGTTGTTAGGCTTATTCTCTGCCAGAAACTTGCCCTTTCGAGCAGATGGTGTCAGTTCTCTGGCTCTCCGACGGACGTCCGTATGAGATCGGGTATTCAAGGGTCCAAAGGTATTATCCTGAGGCAATCCATTAAGGTCCACGTACCTGAGCGTAGTCACGGAGCTAAACTGTTCCTGTTCCGCTAACAGCCAATCCACGCCCGGTATTCGATATAATCGCGACACTGTGGGACCCTCATCGCCGATCATCTTCCTTGCATCCTCCCGACACGTCAATGTGTTCATGTTCAATCTCGCTGACATGTCCGTCTTATATTGTCCCCAACCACTGGGATCTGGACGGTTCCAAAGCAGCACGCTGCCTGGTTCAACTCCCTCCGCCGGCACGGCGCTCGTCGCTTGTCCTGTTGTCGAAGCAGGGTTTTCGGTAGCGGGCGGGTCATTCCTCCTAGACACGGTCTGGGAGGTAGTCCGGTTCTGATCAACCGATCTCCCAAGTCGGCTCTCCAACGGTTGTGTTCTGGGAGGAGGAGCAGTCCCCAACATCTCTCTCACATCTGAGCTTGGAGCGACGGGAGCAGCTGCACCCGTTTCCATTGCCAGGGGCTAACTTAGTCCTAATTCCTATAAAGTGAACATAATAAAAACCACTTATCGCCGAATGCAACTCCTCGCATATGCTCAGATAGTACTTTTTATGTAAGTAAACCTCTCTGTCAGTTTCTGAAAATATCACGTGTACAAGGGCGTACAACTCTCCTGGATGTAGCTTTCCTCTATTGGGATCATAGACTGGTAACGAGAGAGAGGTCACTCCTCTCTCAACCAGAAAACCCATAAGTCGAGTCAAGGCTAATGCCAAGCTCTCTGGATTTACGTATTGCCTATCAGTGGCCTTAGTAACCAGGAAACACAAATATTTATCTGGTATCTGTGATGCAACAGGGGGCAGCGCTATCATCCCTCCCACACCAGGCCTCTGTTTCCATAAAAACTCGATATTCTTGTATTTTCAAAGTCAGCCGCTAGTGCTGTTTTGAAGCTTACATCTGCGGTTATCGCTATAGCGCATGTACGTTCCGTGAGTATGAAATCGCTGTCCGTTATGATGATATTGTTTAAATAAGGGTTCGGTAGGTCAAAATAAGATTCAAAAACTCGTCCAAAAGGTGGTTTTTTAGCGTTCTCGCCGTCCCCGTCGATCTCCCAAAGTCGAGCAGACCGAGGTTGGATTGCGGAACGCGTAGAGGGCCATCTGGGGCGACCCAGCTGGACTCGGTGTTGTCATGGCTGACTTATTTGATGCCGTCTTTATCGACATTCTGAATCGTCAAGATTGTCTCTTTAGGATCTGCCGGCAGATCGTGGAGCCATTCGAGCACTCGCAAGTTCTCATGAGTCTGCTTCACCTCCACCTCTCATTCTTGCTCATGAGTCTGCTCCACCTCTGCTTCGAACTCTACTTCTGGTTCGGAGCGATCGTCGATCAAATCCTGATCCATGTCATTTACCAAGTCGATCTCTCTTGGCACTGTTACTTCATCCAGTCCTACCAGCGAGTCCATCAAATCACTTAAAACTATCATGTCTATGACGAAATCCTCGCCATACGGGTTGTACTTTTTCTTGCTCCTTCCTTTCTTGCTCTGGCGTGTCTCCATGGTGAGAGGAAAGTCAGGTTGTATTTCTTTGTCAACTTCAGTTTGTTCTGGGCAGTCCCAGTCCTCTTCGGCATAAGGTAGAGTTTCGTCGTCCACCTCTATTTGCTCGGTCAACTCCAGGTCCGGTGGTAGATCGCAATCATCCACCACCTCATTTCCGTCGTTTTTGTCTCGAGTACATCTTTCATTCACCTCACAAGCAGGACCCACAATCAAATAGTCTCCCTCTTGCATGTCCGCTGGGTTGCACCAGTCCTCTGATGAGGCATTGTTCGGTTTGATGTTTTCGTAATGAGCTGCTCTTCCTTTGTTCATTCGATAAAACCGACCTCCTTGGTGCACTTCTGTTATTTGAAATGGGCCCGCCATTTTTTTAATAATTTTTTGGTTCCTTTTGGTGGAACTACTTCCTGGAATACCCAGACGTAACCGCCAACTGAGTAGGCTTTTGCATCGGCAGTCCTTTTATCAATCCTCCTTTTTTGTCTAATTTGCGCCTGTTGCGTGTTCCTCCTGCATAAGTCATTGAGGTCCTGCTGTGTTCTAATGACATCACGCACGTACGTTTCTGGTGCTGTTCTCTTCCCTTCATATTCAGGGTAGAAAACGTCAACGGAAGCGCTTTTTCGTGACCCGTTAGCATCATATGCGGACTTATTCCCGTGGTGCAATGCTCTGTGCTGTTGTAAGCACCCATCACTTGCGGCAAGTGTATATCCCAGTCATCCATGTAGCGTGAGCAATAGACTCTCAACATGGATACCAGCGTGCGATTTTGCCTCTCGACTAGGCCATTCGTTTGCGGGTGATAAGTGGTCGAGTGGGCCTGTGCTACCTGCGACTTTTTCATTAACTCCTTCGTGAGATCACCCACGAATGCTTTGCCATTGTCCGATTGGAATGTGATGGGGCAGCCGTGCCTCGCTATCCACACATATATCAAGTGATTGCATGTTTCTTCCGCTGATGCTGTCATGCAGGGTGCTGCCTCTGCATATTTCGTAAAATGATCAATCATTACTAGCACCTGATTGTAGCCCGTGGCTGTCATACATATCTTCTGGTGATCAATCTGCACTACTTCATTGTATCCCGATGACTATATTGACTGCAGAGGGAATCTTAGTTTCCTGGGGTCTTTCGCCTGTTGACACGACAAGCATAGAGAGATCCAATTTTCACAAGCCTTCTTCGAACCAGGCCATTCGAATCGTTTCTGTATCCTGTTGTACACTTTGTCCAAACCTTGATGGCCCATCTGTTCATGTGAACGAAAGAGCAACTCAGTCTGGTACAACTGTGGTAACACTACCGAATTGTACTTGTAAAGGACCTTGTCCTACTCTTACGTTTACAGGCTACGATTCCGTCTTTGTTCAGATACAACAAATCGTTTCTTTTCAGTTAGAACTGCTTCAAGATCTTATAGCTGTCTTCTTCCAAATCTCCTTTGTCAGGTGCTCCATTCTCGATCCATATTTTCAGATTGCTCGTCATTCTGTCATTTTGTTGAGCACTTAGGAGGTCCGACAGCCGGTATCTGGCTTTCAGATACGTCTTTATCATGTTTAATTGCCCGCTCATTATCTCCAGAGCATGAGCATCGTCTATCAGCTTGACGCACCATATCTTCTTCAAAGGCGTTGCTTCCTGCACAGATGGCTCCAGATTGGTACGGACGACTGTACCATGTGGCAGTAATCTGGTTGGGCGTTTCGAAACTGCTATCAGCTCGAGCTCATCGGCGGCATTATCCACCACAGTGCCCTCCTCATCGGAGGTGTACCTGTCTCTGTCCGGATCCTGATGCATTTCTCTGTCCAGCCTGCGCTGCTTCCAGTCCAACAACAAGGAATGAATCGCAATCTCCGATACATCAGAATTGGAAGTGGTCTCAGATGTGTTGTCCCAGGACTGAGGCCTCGAGTCATCACTTGAGCCGAATGATTCCACACCACCATGTTCCAATCTGTCTGTGATGTTTCTCGACGCCCCGGACAAAACTCTGTCCCTTGATCGCTTTGAATCCAACTCCCCGGACAACATTTTATCCCTTGGTTGTCTCAACAACCTCTCACCGGACAAAACGTCCTGCACGGTCCCGAAGGTGCCTGACTCCCCGGACATTGTCTCGTCCCCGGAAGAACAATCTGAGCTCGGCTCGTACTCTTCTTTTGTATCCGTGAAATATACTTTTCTCGTGAAGCTGGATTTCGACTTGACCCTGACTTCTTCAGTGACTTGGAACGGGGTAGATTTCCCACGTTCTGCGAACGAAGTCCTCAACAAGACATCCTTCGGCGTTGAGGTCATCAGCTGGTTCACTATAGACCGGCAACCCTGTTCCACATCGCGACCGCGAATAATCACTGGCCTCTTCTCCGTTTTCTCAGTGACGGTCAATCGCTGCATGGTTTCCATCCATTCACGATCATGCTTATCGACCTCCCTATCCAGCAAGTCACGGAGCTTCCCCATGACGTCCGGCGCCACGTTCACCGTCCTATTTAACAGAGCTATGCTGTTTATACTCAACCTGGTAAGCTCCTGCTGTACCAGATTGGATCGGACTAGCAGATCCAGCAGAACGGGTTCACCCCTGACTAAAACCTTTATCTCAGCGGCCGTTTCCACTGGAAACTCAGGGTGTCCTGGTAAAGGGTGCCCTGACTTATCCAGCCATCTAATGAGTGAAAGTTTGTCGTAGGTCTCCTTGTCTAGGAATGAAAACCCGTATTTGATATCCGCTTGGTTAGCCTGCTTCTCATCGAAGCGCTCATCGAATTCTGTCTTTTTACTGAGGCTATCAGCATTCTGATGCTTTTCACGGGTACGGTGCTCTATGATCATGTGGTATCCATCCAGGCAAACGATCCAACGACCAATATAACTATGGTCCATCGAATAGGTTTTCAGCCAGGCAAGGGCACGGTTATCCACACGCAACTTGAAAGGAGCACTCCCCAAGTAGGCCCTGTTTTTTCCCTGAAAGTGATCACCGCGAAGATTTCCACTTTTGGTGCGCCATATTTCATCTCGGTATCGCTCAAAACCTTACTTCCGTAGGCTATTGGACGGAGAACCGTTCTCCCGTTCCACTCTCTCTCCTGGTGAAGTATGCCTGATATCGTAACTACTGATGCATCCGTGTCTAACACGAACATCCCCTTCTCCGTTGGCATGCCGAGGACTGGTGCCTCGCAAAGTTCACGTTTAATGTTTTCAAATGAAATTTGTGCCTCATCAGTCCAAGTGAACTTTTTGCCTTTATTTCTCATCAACTGTTGCATGGGGTATATCTTGTCGGCGTATCCCTTGACGAACTCCCGATAATTGTTAGCAAACCCCAAAAAGCTCATCAGTTGTGTATCTGTCTTGAGAGCCTTCCAGGTCAAAACCGCTTCGACCGCTTCGGGATCTGGTCTCACTCTAGGCTTATCCACCAGGCGGCCTAGATACTTTATGGAGTCTCTGAGGATCTCATACTTTGAGGGTATTTACTTCAGACCCGCCTGCTTCATTCAAGTAAACACCTCATCCAACCTCTCTATGTGATCCTCTAAGGTTGGCGTTGCGATCACGACATCATCGACGTAACACATGATGAGATTCCCGTATTTATTTGTCCCACTCGTGAGTGCCTGGGCCATCAGTCGCTGGAATGTGGCCGTCGCGTTGCACAATCCGAGCGGCATCCTCTTCCACTGGAACAACCCCAGCTCGCACGCGAAGCCCGTTTTCTCGCGATCTTGCTTTCAAGGGGCACTTGCCAGAACGCCGAACCCAAATCTAAGGTCGTGAAGAACTTCGCGTCCCCCAGCTAGGATCGGCTCTCATCGATGCGGGGAATCGGGTATGCGTCCTTTATAGTCACTGCGTTCAGATAACGGAAATCACAACAAAACCTGAGTTGCCCCCTTTCTTTTTAGCCATGACCACGCCACAAGCCCACGGGGACTTCGACGGCTCGATCATGTCGTACTCCACTAACATCTCGATTTCCTTCCTGCACGCTTCCGACTTATGAGGGGTCATTCTCCTCGCCCCTTCCCTATGAGGTACTGAGCCCTATTCTAGTTCTACAAAATTACAGCAACCTACGTCGGCCTTATGTTTCGAAAAAACGTCTGCGTTCCGACTTAGCACCGCCCTGAGCGAATCTAGTTCCTTGTCTGATTCTTTCCCTCCAAATGTTCCATCTCAGGTAGGACCTATTTATTCGCTGCTAACTCTGTTTCTGTCGGTCTCTCGGGAAAATTCGAACAACTAGACAATCCATCATTTGTTTCCGTCTTCATTGAAAACTATTTTCTAGAAGATTTCAATTCAATTACTCTCTTCAGTATACATTCTTGGTTCGCATGCAAGGGACATTTAGTTACATCAAACTTCTTCAAGTTCTCCACACTCTGAAAGTCTGTGTTCAGAGGCAATGCGTAGCCAAGTTTCTTTCCCCTCTGTATTGTCACTGTTGTTGCTTCTGTGTTCAACAACACACTCACGCACAGTCCGCTCTGAGTGGGTGAGAAACTTCTTCCTAAAGTAGCCGAGCCCTTACTGTTTGGATTTGGTACCAGACACACATGTCTGTCATTACTGAATTCATTTAGATTCCTCATCCTAAACGTCGCTACCACGGCTTGGTTTGGTTTCAATCTCACTTTTCGATCCAGAAAAATCGGTACCTTAGCCTGGTTAATTAGGTTCTAATTATGAGGTTTCTTTTCATACTTCCTCTCCGGATCTTTGATCCTGATCAACCCGTCATTGAGGTCGATCGTGACATCAAAGTTGCGTACGAAGTCCGTTCCCAGGATGAATTGATCGGATTAGTCCAAATTTTCTACCACCAGGAAGCTCATACAAAGATGTCTTCCTCCAAGCTGCAGTGATATGATCGGGGTCCGTCCTGTCACATAGATTGCTCCCTGATTGGCAGCTGCCAGTCTGATGTTTGTCGGTATAAGATCCGAACTGTCAAAGCCCATATCAGTCCAGGTTTTGACGATCTTTGCCATGACCACGCCACAAGCCCACGGGGACTTCGACGTCTCGATCATGTCGTACTCCACTAACATCTCGATTTCCTTCCTGCACGCTTCCGACTTATGAGGGGTCATTCTCCTCGCCCCTTCCCTATGAGGTACCGAGCCCTCTTCTATCTCAATTTCGTGTTCTACAAAATTACAGCAACCTATGTCGGCCTTATGTTTCGAAAAAACTTATGCGTTCCGACTTAGCATCGCCCTGAGTGAATCTAGTTCCTTGTCTGATACTTTGCCTTCAAATGTTCTATCTCAGGTAGGACCGGTTTATTCGCTGCTAACTCTGTTTCTGTCGGTCGCTCGCAAAAATTCGAACAACTAGACCGCTGACACTGACCACTGCACCCGTGTCTAACAGTCCTTTCACTGAAAGTTGTCTGCCCTGCACATCTAGCACATGGGCTGCCAGATCGGCTTCGCAACCTATGTGAACCGCATCCTGTTCAAGCTTGGCATTGTGTCCGATTCGTCGCACCTTCAGCTCTTCTTGGCCAATGTATATCCGGCCTACTTGATCACTCGCATCAGTTACGTGAGCTTTTGTGTAGATATTGATGCCGTCCACATTCATCAGAATCGGATATGGGCCATGGACCTCGATGTAATGTCCATCCACTCTCATCAGCCTCGGACCTCCTGTCGTGAGCAGCGCTCGCACTGCCCTGGAGTCCAGCTTGGGATCCTTCTCCCTCAGGTAGTCTGCATAAATGTCCAGGTAAACCAGCGTATTCTCGGACGGTTCACTCAAGTTCTTGACCACCTGGTGTCCTGCGACTGAGATAATGGACATTATTTTTGTCCCTTTTTTCCTCATGCCGAAAGTTCTACCCGATATGACGTTTAGATTTAGTCCCTGCTTTCTGGGTTCCTGTGTGTTCTCTTTCGTTGATTTACTCAAAATGTCAAATTTTTCCCGAAGATCTGTGCTGTCCAGTTCTGACCTCACCCATTGCTCAACTTCCTTCGTGGCTAGCTCCTGTTGGACATTCTGCAACGCTGTCCTTGCTGCCAAACCATAATCCACCTTGAGCGGGCCGGCCGACTCTGCCTCCAAGCTCGAAGCTACCACCCATCTCGTCAGGCATGGTCTTCACCTTCTTAGTCGTAAAAGTGCTCGGTGTTGTCTCTATTCTTCGAGACTCAGCCTCGTTCATCAGACGTGCTCGACTGGTTTTGACGCCCAAAAGCGCCTCTTCATGGCGGGGATGTTTCGCGTTCGCCACTGCATCCCAACATTGAGTGCAGTCCGACTTGAAGTGTCCCTCCAAATTACAGAAGAAGCACCTCGGTCCATACTTCATAATGAGCCCTCTAACGTACTCTTCGTGGTCCTCATCGGACGCATCAACATCGTCGAGAAAGTGGCCTATCGCCTTCATGTTCTGTTGGTAAGCAGAACATGCGGAAACATGGTGGTCCTTCGAGCCACAATTCGCACAGGACCTCCTCTTATCCATGTCGTCGCGAGGTTTGTACCAACTGGAGTTCCCTTGGGTTCCCTTGGGTTGGAACGATCCTTCCGTTTACTTCCGTTTAAGATCTCGTCAAGCTTCCGCATCATCAGGTCAGATTTGGCATTTAACCTTTTTTCCAGGATAGTCATCGTATGGGCATAGGTTCTGTCATGTTCGTTCAACAATCGCTCGATCTCTCATGTCATCCTAGCTTCTCTTTCCTCTGACTCCTTGTTTGCCTGTGCCAAGCTCTCTGCCAGGCATTGATCGGTGTTGCGAATCAATTGAGTCTGATCGACTCTCGGCCTGGTCGGCGATCAGACATTGGCCTGGTCGGCGAGGCGGACAACGCCTTCCTGCTCATGTCCCTCCTTGGGCACGGCGTGAAGTTATTTGATGTCGTCTTTATCGACATCCTGAATCGTCAAGATTGTCTCTTTAGGATCTGCTGGCAGATCGTGGAGCCATTCGAGCACTCGCAAGTTCTCATGAGTCTGCTCCACCTCCACCTCTCATTCTTGCTCATGAGTCTGCTCCACCTCTGGTTCGAACTCTACTTCTGGTTCGGAGCGATCGTCGATCAAATCCTGATCCATGTCATTTACCAAGTCGATCTCTCTTGGCACTGTTACTTCATCCAGTCCTACCAGCGAGTCCATCAAATCACTTAAAACTATCATGTCTATGACGAAATCCTCGCCATACGGGTTGTACTTTTTCTTGCTCCTTCCTTTCTTGCTCTGGCCTGTCTCCATGGTGAGAGGAAAGTCAGGTTGTACTTCTTTGTCAAATTCAGTTTGTTCTGGGCAGTCCCAGTCCTCTTCGGCATAAGGTAGAGTTTCGTCGTCCACCTCTACTTGCTCGGTCAACTCCAGGTCCAGTGGTAGATCGCAATCATCCACCACCTCATTTCCGTCGTTTTTGTCTCGAGTACCTCTTTCATTCACCTCACAAGCAGGACCCACAATCAAATAGTCTCCCTCTTGCATGTCCGCTGGGTTGCATCAGTCCTCTGATGAGGCATTGTTCGGTTTGATGTTTTCGTAATGAGCTGCTCTTCCTTTGTTCATTCGATAAAACCGACCTCCTTGGTGCACTTCTGTTACTTGAAATGGGCCACGCCATTTTTTTTAATAATTTTTTGGTTCCTTTTGGTGGAACTACTTCCTGGAATACCCAGACGTAACCACCAACTGAGTAGGCTTTTGCATCGGTAGTCCTTTTATCAAACCTCCTTTTTTGTCTAATTTACGCCTGTTGCGTGTTCCTCCTGCATAAGTCATTGAGGTCCTGCTGTGTTCTAATGACATCACGCACGTACGTTTCTGGTGCTGTTCTCTTCCCTTCAAATTCAGGGTAGAAAACGTCAACGGAAGCGCTTTTTCGTGACCCGTTAGCATCATCTGCGGACTTATTCCCGTGGTGCAATGCTCTGTGCTGTTGTAAGCACCCATCACTTGCGGCAAGTGTATTTCCCAGTCATCCATGTAGCGTGAGCAATAGACTCTCAACATGAATACCAGCGTGCAGTTTTGCCTCTCGACTAGGCCATTCGTTTGCGGGTGATAAGTGGTCGAGTGGGCCTGTGCTAACTGCGACCTTTTCATTTACTCCTTCGTGAGATCACCCACGAATGTTTTGCCATTGTCCGGTTGTCATGTGATGGGGCAGCCGTGCCTCGCTATCCACACATATATCAAGTGATCGCATGTTTCTTCCGCTGATGCTGTCATGCAGCATGCTGCCTCTGCATGTTTCGTAAAATGATCAATCATTACTAGCACCTGATTGTAGCCCGTGGCTGTCATACATATCTTCTGGCGATCAATCTGCACTACTTCATTAAATCCCGGTGACTCTATTGACTGCAGAGGGAATCTTAGTTTCCTGGGGTCTTTCGCCTGTTGACACGACAAGCATGCAGAGATCCAATTTTCACAAGCCTTCTTCGAACCAGGCCATTCGAATCGTTTCTGTATCCTGTTGTACACTTTGTCCAAACCTTGATGGCCCATCTGGTCAGGTGAACGAAAGAGCAATTCAGTCTGGTACAACTGTGGTAAAACTACCGAATTGTACTTGTAAAGGACCTTGTCCTCCTCTTACGTTACAGGCTACGATTCCGTCTTTGTTCAGGTACAACAAATCGTTTCTTTTCAGGTAGAACTGCTTCAAGATCTCATAGCTGTCTTCTTCCAAATCTCCTTTGTCAGGTGCTCCATTCTCGATCCATCTTTTCAGATTGCTCGTCATTCTGTCATTTCGTTGAGCCCTTAGGAGGTCCGACAGCCGGTATCTGGCTTTCAGATACGTCTTCATCACGTTTAATTGCCCGCACATTATCTCCGGAGCATGAGCATCGTCCATCAGCTTGACGCTTCATATCTTCTTCAAAGGCGTTGCTTCCTGCACAGATGGCTCCAGATTGGTACGGACGACCGTACCATGTGGCAGTAATCTGGTTGGGCGTTTCAAAACTGCAATCAGCTCGAGCTCATCGGCGGCATTATCCACCACAGTGCCCTCCTCATCGGAGGTGTACCTGTCTCTGTCCGGATCCTGATGCATTTCTCTGTCCAGCCCGCGCTGCTTCCAGTCCACCAACAAGGAATGAATCGCAATCTCCGATACATCAGAATTGGAAGTGGTCTCAGATGTGTTGTCCCAGGACTGAGGCCTCGAGTCATCACTTGAGCCGAATGATTCCACACCACCATGTTCCAATCTGTCTGTGATGTTTCTCGACTCCCCAGACAAAAATCTGTCCCTTGATTGCTTTGAATCCGACTCCCCGGACAACATTTTATCCCTTGGTTGTCTCAACAACCTCTCCCCGGACAAAACGTCCTGCACGGGCCCGAAGCTGCCTGACTCCCCGGACATTGTCTCGTCCCCGGAAGAACAATCTGAGCTCGGCTCGTACTCTTCTTTTGCATCCGTGAAATATACTTTTCTCGTGAAGCTGGATTTCGACTTGACCCTGACTTCTTCAGTGACTTGGAACGGGGTAGATTTCCCACGTTCTGCGAACGAAGTCCTCAACAAGACATCCTTCGGCGTTGAGGTCACCAGCTGGTTCACTATAGACCGGCAATCCTGTTCCACATCGCGACCGCGAATGATCACTGGCCTCTTCTCCGTTTTCTCAGTGACGGTCAATCGCTGCATGGTTTCCATCCATTCACGATCATCCCTATCGACCTCCCTATCCAGCAAGTCACGGAGCTTCCCCATGACGTCCGGCGCCACGTTCACCGTCCCATGACGTCCGGCGCCACGTTCACCGTCCCACGTACACCGTCCGGCGCCACGTTCACCGTCCACGTTCACCGTTCACTTCCCGGCTGTACCAATTTGGATCGGACTAGCAGATCCAGCGGAACGGGTTCACCCCTGGCTAAAACTTTTATCTCAGCGGCCGTTTCCACTGGAAACTCAGGGTGTCCTGATAAAGGGTGCCCTGACTTATCCAGCCACCTAGTGAGTGGTAGTTTGTCGTAGGTCTCCTTATCTAGGAATGAAAACCCGTCTTTGATCTCCGCTTGGTTAGCCTGCTTCTCATCGAGGTGCTCATAGAATTCTGTCTTTTTACTGAGGCTATCAGCATTCTGATGCTTGTCACGGGTACGGTGCTCTATGATCATGTGGTATCCATCCAGGCAAACGATCCAACGACCAATATAACTATGGTCCATCGAATAGGTTTTCAGCCAGGCAAGGGCACGGTTATCCACACGCAACTTGAAAGGAGCACTCCCCAAGTAGGCCCTGTTTTTTCCCTGAAAGTGATCACCGCGAAGATTTCCACTTTTGGTGCGCCATATTTCATCTCGGTATCGCTCAAAACCTTACTTCCGTAGGCTATTGGACGGAGAACCGTTCTCCCATTCCACTCTCTCTCCTGGTGAAGTATGCCTGATATCGCAACTACTGATGCATCCGTGTCTAACACGAACATCCCCTTCTCTGTTGGCATGCCGAGGACTGGTGCCTCGCAAAGTTCACGTTTAATGTTTTCAAATGAAATTTGTGCCTCATCAGTCCCAGTGAACTTTTTGCCTTTATTTCTAATCAACTGTTGCATGGGGTATTTTTTGTCGGCGTATCCCTTGACGAACTCCCGATAATAGTTAGCAAACCCCTAAAAGCTCATCAGTTGTGTATCTGTCTTGGGAGCCTTCCAGGTCAAAACCGCTTGGTCCGCTTCGGGATCTGGGCTCACTCTAAGCTTATCCACCAGGCGGCCTAGATACTTTATGGAGTCTCTGAGGATCTCATACTTTGAGGGTTTACACTTCAGACCCGCCTGCTTCATACAAGTAAACACCTCATCCAACCTCTCTATGCGATCCTCTAGGGTTGGCGTTGCGATCACGACATCATCGACGGCTCGATCATGTCGTACTCCACTATCATCTCGATTTCCTTCCTGCACGCTTCCGACTTATGAGGGGTCATTCTCCTCGCCCGTTCCCTATGAGGTACCGAGCCCTCTTCTATCTCAATTTCGTGTTCTACAAAATTACAGCAACCTATGTCAGCCTTATGTTTCGAAAAAACGTCTGCGTTCCGACTTAGCACCGCCCTGAGCGAACCTAGTTCCTTGTCCGATTCTTTCCCTCCAAATGTTCTATCTCAGGTAGGACCGGTTTATTCGCTGCTAACTCTGTTTCTGTCGGTCTCTCGGGAAAATTCGAACAACTAGACAATCCATCATTTGTTTCCGACTTCATTGAAAACTATTTTCTAGAAGATTTCAATTCAATTACTATCTTCAGTATACATTCTTGGTTCGCATGCAAGGGACATTTAGTTACATCAAACTTCTTCAAGTTCTGCACACTCTAAAAGTCTGTGTTCAGAGGCAATGCGTAGCCAAGTTTCTTTCCCCTCTGTATTGTCACTGTTGTTGCTTCTGTGTTCAACAACACACTCACAGACAGTCCGCTCTGAGTGAGTGAGAAACTTCTTCCTAAAATAGCCGAGCTCTTACTGTTTGGATTTGGTACCAGACACACCTGTCTGTCATTACTGAGTTCATTTAGATTCCTCATCCTAAACGTCGCTACCACGGCTTGGTTTGGTTTCAATCTCACTTTTCGATCCAGAAAAATTGGCACCTTAGCCTGTTTAATTAGGACCTTATTATGAGGTTTCTTTTCATACTTCCTCTCCGGATCTTTGGTCCTGATCAACCCGTCATTGAGGTCGATCGTGACATCAAAGTTGCGTACGAAGTCCCTTCCCAGGATGAATTGATCGGATTAGTCCAAATTTTTCACCACCAGGAAGCTCATACAAAGATGTCTTCCTCCAAGCTGCAGTGATATGATCGGGGTCCGTCCTGTCACATAGATTGCTCCCTGATTGGAAGCTGCCAGTCTGATGTTTGTCGGTATCAGATCCGAACTGTCAAAGCCCATATCAGTCCAGGTTTTGACGATCTTTGCCATGACCACGCCACAAGCCCACGGGGACTTCGACGGCTCGATCATGTCGTACTCCACTAACATCTCGATTTCCTTCCTGCACGCTTCCGACTTATGAGGGGTCATTCTCCTCGCCCCTTCCCTATGAGGTACCGAGCCCTCTTCTATCTCAATTTCGTGTTCTACAAAATTACAGCAACCTATGTCGGCCTTATGTTTCGAAAAAACGTCTGCGTTCCGACTTAGCACTGCCCTGAGCGAATCTAGTTCCTTGTCTGATACTTTGCCTTCAAATGTTCTATCTCAGGTAGGACCGGTTTATTCGCTGCTAACTCTGTTTCTGTCGGTCGCTCGCAAAAATTCGAACAACTAGACCGCTGACACTGACCACTGCACCCGTGTCTAACAGTCCTTTCACTGAAAGTTGTCTGCCCTGCACATCTAGCACATGGGCTGCCAGATCGGCTTCGCAACCTTTGTGAACCGCATCCTGTTCAAGCTTGGCATTGTGTCCGATTCGTCGCACCTTCAGCTCTTCTTGGCCAATGTATATCCGGCCTACTTGATCACTCGCATCAGTTACGTGAGCTTTTGTGTAGATATTGATGCCGTCCACATTCATCAGAATCGGATATGGGCCATGGACCTCGATGTAATGTCCATCCACTCTCATCAGCCTCGGACCTCCTGTCGTGAGCAGCGCTCGCACTGCCCTGGAGTCTAGCTTGGGATCCTTCTCCCTCAGGTAGTCTGCATAAATGTCCAGGTAAACCAGCGTATTCTCGGACGGTTCACTCAAGTTCTTGACCACCTGGTGTCCTGCGACTGAGATAATGGACATTATATTCGTCCCTTTTTTCGTCATGCCGAAAGTTCTACCCGATATGACGTTTACATTTAGTCCCTGCTTTCTGGGTTCCTGCGTGTTCTCTTTCGTTGATTTACTCAAAATGTCAAATTTTTCCCGAAGATCTGTGCTGTCCAGTTCTGACCTTACCCATTGCTCAACTTCCTTCGTGGCTAGCTCCTGTTGGACATTCTGCAACGCTGTCCTTGCTGCCAAACCATAATCCACCTTGAGTGGGCCGGCCGATTCTGCCTCCAAGCTCGAGGCTATCACCTCGTCCGGCATGGTCTTCACCTTCTTAGTCGTAAAAATGCTCGGTGTTGTCTCTATTCTTCGAGACTCAGCCTCGTTCATCAGACGTGCTCGACTGGCTTTGACGCCCGAAAGCGCCTCTTCATGGCGGGGATGTTTCGCGTTCGCCACTGCATCCCAAAATTGAGTGCAGTCCGACTTGAAGTGTCTCTCCAAATTACAGAAGAAGCACCTCGGTCCATACTTCATAATGAGCCCTCTGACGTACTCTTCGTGGTCCTCCTCGGACGCATCAACGTCGTCGAGAAAGTGGCCTATCGCCTTCATGTTCTGTTGGTAAGCAGAACACGCGGAAACATGGTAGTCCTTCGAGCCACAATTCGCACAGGACCTCCTCTTATCCATGTCGTCGCGAGGTTTGTACCAACTGGAGTTCGCGCCAGTGTTTGTTCCGCTGTATTTGCCATAATTGCTGTAACGGTTTTGCGCCCTCGGTTTTATGAGCAAGTACTCACGCGACTTCATATGCAAATCATCGGGCGTGGGTACCTGGTCAAGCGACAGTGTGAAAAGTGCGGCTAGCATTGTTTTTAACTCTTCACTCTTCACTCCATCCAAGAACTTTGAGGCAATCGACTCTCAACATGAATACCAGAGTGCACTTTTGCCTCTCGACTAGGCCATTCGTTTGCGGGTGATAAGTGGTCGAGTGGGCCTGTGCTACCTGCGACCTTTTCATAAACTCCTTCGTGAGATCACCCACGAATGCTTTGCCATTGTCCGGTTGTCATGTGATGGGGCAGCCGTGCCTCGCTATCCACACATATATCAAGTGATCGCATGTTTCTTCCGCTGATGCTGTCATGCAGCATGCTGCTTCTGCATGTTTCGTAAAATGATCAATCATTACTAGCACCTGATTGTAGCCCGTGGCTGTCATACATATCTTCTGGTGATCAATCTGCACTACTTCATTGAATCCCGGTGACTCTATTGACTGCAGAGGGAATCTTAGTTTCCTGGGGTCTTTCGCCTGTTGACACGACAAGCATGCAGAGATCCAATTTTCACAAGCCTTCTTCGAACCAGGCCATTCGAATCGTTTCTGTATCCTGTTGTACACTTTGTCCAAACCTTGATGGCCCATCTGGTCAGGTGAACGAAAGAGCAATTCAGTCTGTACAACTGTGGTAAAACTACCGAATTGTACTTGTAAAGGACCTTGTCCTCCTCTTACGTTTACAGGCTACGATTCCGTCTTTGTTCAGGTACAACAAATCGTTTCTTTTCAGGTAGAACTGCTTCAAGATCTCATAGCTGTCTTCTTCCAAATCTCCTTTGTCAGGTGCTCCATTCTCGATCCATCTTTTCAGATTGCTCGTCATTCTGTCATTTCGTTGAGCCCTTAGGAGGTCCGACAGCCGGTATCTGGCTTTCAGATACGTCTTTATCACGTTTAATTGCCCGCACATTATCTCCGGAGCATGAGCATCGTCCATCAGCTTGACGCTTCATATCTTCTTCAAAGGCGTTGCTTCCTGCACAGATGGCTCCAGATTGGTACGGACGACCGTACCATGTGGCAGTAATCTGGTTGGGCGTTTCAAAACTGCTATCAGCTCGAGCTCATTGGCGGCATTATCCACCACAGTGCCCTCCTCATCGGAGGTTTACCTGTCTCTGTCCGGATCCTGATGCATTTCTCTGTCCAGCCCGCGCTGCTTCCAGTCCACCAACAAGGAATGAATCGCAATCTCCGATACATCAGAATTGGAAGTGGTCTCAGATGTGTTGTCCCAGGACTGAGGCCTCGAGTCATCACTTGAGCCGAATGATTCCACACCACCATGTTCCAATCTGTCTGTGATGTTTCTCGACTCCCCAGACAAAAATCTGTCCCTTGATCGCTTTGAATCCGACTCCCCGGACAACATTTTATCCCTTGGTTGTCTCAACAACCTCTCCCCGGACAAAACGTCCTGCACGGGCCCGAAGGTGCCTGACTCCCCGGACATTGTCTCGTCCCCGGAAGAACAATCTGAGCTCGGCTCGTACTCTTCTTTTGCATCCGTGAAATATACTTTTCTCGTGAAGCTGGATTTCGACTTGACCCTGACTTCTTCAGTGACTTGGAACGGGGTAGATTTCCCACGTTCTGCGAACGAAGTCCTCAACAAGACATCCTTCGGCGTTGAGGTCACCAGCTGGTTCACTATAGACCGGCAATCCTGTTCCACATCGCGACCGCGAATGATCACTGGCCTCTTCTCCGTTTTCTCAGTGACGGTCAATCGCTGCATGGTTTCCATCCATTCACGATCATCCCTATCGACCTCCCTATCCAGCAAGTCACGGAGCTTCCCCATGACGTCCGGCGCCACGTTCACCGTCCCATGACGTCCGGCGCCACGTTCACCGTCCCACGTTCACCGTCCGGCGCCACGTTCACCGTCCACGTTCACCGTTCACTTCCCGGCTGTACCAGATTGGATCGGACTAGCAGATCCAGCGGAACGGGTTCACCTCTGGCTAAAACCTTTATCTCAGCGGCCGTTTCCACTGGAAACTCAGGGTGTCCTGGTAAAGGGTGCCCTGACTTATCCAGCCACCTAGTGAGTGGTAGTTTGTCGTAGGTCTCCTTGTCTAGGAATGAAAACCCGTCTTTGATCTCCGCTTGGTTAGCCTGATTCTCATCGAGGCGCTCATAGAATTCTTTCTTTTTACTGAGGCTATCAGCATTCTGATGCTTGTCACGGGTACGGTGCTCTATGATCATGTGGTATCCATCCAGGCGCACGATCCAACGACCAATATAACTTTGGTCCATCGAATAGGTTTTCAGCCAGGCAAGGGCACGATTATCCACACGCAACTTGAAAGGAGCACTCCCCAAGTGGGCCCTGTTTTTTCCCTGAAAGTGATCACCGCAAAGATTTCCGCTTTTGGTGCGCCATACTTCATCTCGGTATCGCTCAAAACCTTACTTCCGTAGGCTATTGGACGGAGAATCGTTCTCCCGTTCCACTCTTGCTCCTGGTGAAGTATGCCTGATATCGTAACTACTGATGCATCCGTGTCTAACACGAACATCCCCTTCTCCGTTGGCATGCCGAGGACTGGTGCCTCGCAAAGTTCACGTTTAATGTTTTCAAATGAAACTTGTGCCTCATCAGTCCCAGTGAACTTTTTGCCTTTATTTCTCATCAACTGTTGCATGGGGTATATCTTGTCGGCGTATCCCTTGACGAACTCCCGATAAAAGTTAGCAAACCCCAAAAAGCTCATCAGTTGTGTATCTGTCTTGGGAGCCTTCCAGGTCAAAACCGCTTCGTCCGCTTCGGGATCTGGTCTCACTCTATGCTTATCCACCAGGCGGCCTAGATACTTTATGGAGTCTCTGAGGATCTCATACTTTGAGGGTTTACACTTCAGACCCGCCTGCTTCATGCAAGTAAACACCTCATCCAACCTCTCTATGCGATCCTCTAGGGTTGGCGTTGCGATCACGACATCATCGACGTAACACATGATGAGATTCCCGTAGTATTTCTTTGTCACACTCGTGAGTGCCAGGGCCATCAGTCGCTGGAATGTGGCCGTCGCGTTGCACAATCCGAGCGGCATCCTCTTCCACTGGAACAATCCCAGCTCGCACGCGTAGCCCGTTTTCTCACGATCTTGCTTTCGGAGTGGCACTTGCCAGAACGCCGAACCCAAATCTAAGGTCGTGAAGAACTTCGCGTCCCCCAGCTAGGATAGGCTCTCATCGATGCGGGGAATCGGGTATGCGTCCTTTATAGTCACTGCGTTCAGATAACACCCTTTCTTTTTAGCCATGACCACGCCACAAGCCCACGGGGACTTCGACGGCTCGATCATGTCGTACTCCACTAACAACTCGATTTCCTTCCTGCACGCTTCCGACTTATGAGGGGTCATTCTCCTCGCCCCTTCCCTATGAGGTACCGAGCCCTCTTCTATCTCAATTTCGTGTTCTACAAAATTACAGCAACCTATGTCGGCCTTATGTTTCGAAAAAACGTCTGCGTTCCGACTTAGCACCGCCCTGAGCGAATCTAGTTCCTTGTCTGATACTTTGCCTTCAAATGTTCTATCTCAGGTAGGACCGGTTTATTCGCTGCTAACTCTGTTTCTGTCGGTCGCTCGCAAAAATTCGAACAACTAGACCGCTGACACTGACCACTGCACCCGTGTCTAACAGTCCTTTCACTGAAAGTTGTCTGCCCTGCACATCTAGCACATGGGCTGCCAGATCGGCTTCGCAACCTATGTGAAACGCATCCTGTTCAAGCTTGGCATTGTGTCCGATTCGTCGCACCTTCAGCTCTTCTTGGCCAATGTATTTCCGGCCTACTTGATCACTCGCATCAGTTACGTGAGCTTTTGTGTAGATATTGATGCCGTCCACATTCATCAGAATCGGATATGGGCCATGGACCTCGATGTAATGTCCATCCACTCTCATCAGCCTCGGACCTCCTGTCGTGAGCAGCGCTCGCACTGCCCTGGAGTCCAGCTTGGGATCCTTCTCCCTCAGGTAGTCTGCATAAATGTCCAGGTAAACCAGCGTATTCTCGGACGGTTCACTCAAGTTCTTGACCACCTGGTGTCCTGCGACTGAGATAATGGACATTATATTCGTCCCTTTTTTCGTCATGCCGAAAGTTCTACCCGATATGACGTTTAGTTTTAGTCCCTGCTTTCTGGGTTCCTGTGTGTTCTCTTTCGTTGATTTACTCAAAATGTCAAATTTTTCCCGAAGATCTGTGCTGTCCAGTTCTGACCTTACCCATTGCTCAACTTCCTTCGTGGCTAGCTCCTGTTGGACATTCTGCAACGCTGTCCTTGCTGCCAAACCATAATCCACCTTGAGTGGGCCGGCCGATTCTGCCTCCAAGCTCGAGGCTATCACCTCGTCCGGCATGGTCTTCACCTTCTTAGTCGTAAAAGTGCTCGGTGTTGTCTCTATTCTTCGAGACTCAGCCTCGTTCATCAGACGTGCTCGACTGGCTTTGACTCCCGAAAGCGCCTCTTCATAGCGGGGATGTTTCGCGTTCGCCACTGCATCCCAAAATTGAGTGCAGTCCGACTTGAAGTGTCCCTCCAAATTACAGAAGAAGCACCTCGGTCCATACTTCATAATGAGCCCTCTAACGTACTCTTCGTGGTCCTCCTCGGACGCATCAACGTCGTCGAGAAAGTGGCCTATCGCCTTCATGTTCTGTTGGTAAGCAGAACACGCGGAAACATGGTGGTCCTTCGAGCCACAATTCGCACAGGACCTCCTCTTATCCATGTCGTCGCGAGGTTTGTACCAACTGGAGTTCGCGCCAGTGTTTGTTCCGCTGTATTTGCCATAATTGCTGTAACGGTTTTGCGCCCTCGGTTTTATGAGCAAGTACTCACGCGACTTCATATGCAAATCATCGGGCGTGGGTACCTGGTCAAGCGACAGTGTGAAATGTGTGGCTAGCATTGTTTTTAACTCTTCACTCTTCACTCCATCCATGAACTTTGAGGCAATCGCTAAGTTCCACTCGGATATTCTCTCATCGGGGTTGCTTCTCTTCCTAAGTAATTCAAGGTCGTCCAAAAACTTGTCTATGGATTCGTCATCTCTTTGACGCCTCTTCTCGAACTTCACCCTAGCCTGATGCCCTTGTACTCCAGAGCCGAAACGATTCAGCAGGATGTCAAATATCTTGCCCTTTTCGCCATTACACAATTCAAGGCAGTACCCTCCAGGTTGCTTGTCAGTGCGCTGCATTCCTGTTTCTTTGAGAGATTCTTTTCTTCAAGTATCAACTACTATCACCTGCGGCTCCATGCTGACTACCCTTCGCACACTTATCATCATGCCTACTGGCTGTCCCCAAACCAACTAAGGCGCCGTCAAGAAAATCACGTTGGGCCAAAAGAGAGAACGGGGCGTGTAGAGGTAATCCGAACTGGCCACTATCAGTTATTTGGCAGCATTCATATCCAAGGGATCATAGGCGGCAAACAGGCTGTCACCGACTGGTACCTTCAGTTCCGCATATCTCTTGTCGTCTCCTTCCACTGAGGTCGTTCGGGGATAGTCTCTCGAATATTCACCGGGCGCCTCACCAGGTGGTTTAGCGAACTGCCTGTACATCTTGTGATGCCTGTTGTTAGGCTTATTCTCTGCCATAAACTTGCCCTTTCGAGCAGATGGTATCAGTTCTCTGGCTCTCCGACGGACGTCCGTAAGAGATCGGGTATTCAAGGGTCCAAAGGTATTATCCTGAGGCAATCCATTAAGGTCCACGTACCTTAGCGTAGTCACGGAGCTAAACTGTTCCTGTTCCACTAACAGCCAATCCACGCCCGGTATTCGATATAATCGTGACACTGTGGGACCCTCATCGCCGATCATCTTCCTTGCATCCTCCCGACACGTCAATGTGTTCATGTTCAATCTCGCTGACATGTCCGTCTTATATTGTCCCCAACCACTGGGATCTGGACGGTTCCAAAGCAGCACGCTGCCTGGTTCAACTCCCTCCGCCGGCACGGCGCTCGTCGCTTGTCCTGTTGTCGAAGCAGGGTTTTCGGTAGCGGGCGGGTCATTCCTCCTAGACACGGTCTGGGAGGTAGTCCGGTTCTGATCAACCGATCTCCCAAGTCGGCTCTCCAACGGTTGTGTTCTGGGAGGAGGAGCAGTCCCCAACATCTCTCTCACATCTGAGCTTGGAGCGACGGGAGCAGCTGCACCCGTTTCCATTGCCAGGGGCCCGAGGCGATTAGCGAGTGATTCTGGCACGTTACCCATCACTCTATCTCCTCCAGTCGATCTGGTCCGAGCCAGTGAGCTGGTTGTCCTCAATTCTTGCTCCATTTCTCGCAACTGCGTCTGGAACACATCGTTTATCCAGTGCCTCCCTTGCTGGGTGTTGAAGTGTATGCCATCCCTGGTGAGTGCGAGGTGATCGACCATGCGCAGCATGTTTTCCAGATCCATGAGTCGCAGCTCGCTGGGGTTGCTCCTTACCAGGCCGCGAGTCATCTCGTTCCACCGGGTCACGTTACCATTAATAAAATCCTCAACCGGCGTGACCACCTCCGGGTTCTGTGGTATCGTGCATGGAACCACGAGTCTGGGTCTGTACTTCTCCTTCAGCTCATTCAGAAGGCAGACCAGTAGGGGTTCCCACTTGCCCTCGGGGTTACAGGGGCCCTCGGAACGTCACTGGTCCCGAGCATTATCACCAGTGTGTCTAGGTGATCCTCTCCCTGGAACTTCATCATTTTGATGACTTGAGCCACGGAAGTGCCTTCAAAAGATAGGACAGTAGTCTGCCCGTTGACAAAGATCTCGTTTAGATCCCTCACTAAACTGTCCCCTATAACCAAATGACGACTCCTTGAGGAAATTGCCTGGTTGCTTAAGGCGGGTTTCCAGCCCATGCCAATCAAACAAGCACGAGGATGATCCGCGGCCACTTGCACGAACTGGTTGCGCACCATTAGGTTCTTTCTAATATCAACCACGCGAGATCTCTGAATCGTCCCGCCATGCGCGGTCCCTGTTGGTACTACAGTTCGGGGTGTTCTCTCCTAGCTGCTCGAAGAACAATCAAACCGTTGCACATAAGCATCATATATCTACATTAATACATAAAAACATAAACCCTAGTAGCTAACCTAACTTAATCCTAATTCCTATAAAGTGAACATAATAAAAACCACTTATCACCGAATGCAACTCCTCGCATATGCTCAGATAGTACTTTTTATGTAAATAAAACCTCTCTGTCAGTTTCTGAAAATATCACGTGTACAAGGGCGTACAACTCTCCTGGATGTAGTTTTCCTCTATTGGGATCATAGACTGGTAACGAGAGAGAGGTCACTCTGTGCCATTCTGCCAGACTGGCACAGCACAACCTTCCGGCGACGTAAAAAAAGAACGACTAAAGGCCTTATTGATGAAAAAGTATTGCGAAGGAGGGTCGGAATATTCTAGAATTTTTATTTTTGAAATTTCGATTGGAAGAAGAATATTTCTCAGAAATACGAAAAACGGCCATTTTGACTGAAAAAGTGACGAAAATAAGAACAACGACAGATATAGTGAAAAACAGTCGTACCAGAGACGGAAAACACGAAGCCTCTTATCGTGGCAACAACGCACGATAAGACACTTGTCAACAGATATTGGTGGAGAAGGAGGCTTCAGTGGGGGAAGAAATATACCACGGAACCCTCCCGGGACACAAATTGGAGGAGATAAGAGCGTTATCTCAGGAATATTACGGGAGCGGAGGCTTGGTCCCCCAGAGACTGTTCTATGTGAAGGGACTGTATAAACTAACTTTATAGCTGCTGGAATGTCATAGATCTCTTAATTAACACCGTTATTGTTTGATATTTCAGAATATGAGCAGCTAGATAGAGGAAAGGGTCAATCCATCTCCAATGGATTTAATATAGAACTGTCACACAAAAACATTTTAAAATAGGTTGTTCGAGCCGTGTTTTTAATGACAATCACGTAGTCTGAGGATCCGAGACTCAGCTATGTGGTTGTGTTCGCATGTAAACGAAAGCTGATCAAAAGTCGTTTGACTGATGGCCTAAAAATGGTAACTTTTTACTTTGCCCTAAACAGACCAGAAAATCAACTGGCAAGGTCGAGACGGTGAAAAGCGAGTAGGATTAAGGTAATTGACGCCTGCCAGTCGTTAGTAGGTACTTTTCCTACGCTCCGTCGCTGTGTAGTATTTGGGCGAATGTTACATAGACGTTTTTATGGCGCTCCTGGGTGGGCCTGTCAAAGGCATAAGACCATCATGATCAGCAAGCGTTTCAGCGACGAACCCTCCGCTCCGGGCGTATGCCCGAGCTAGAGGCCTTAATGACCGTTATTGTACTAGGGGGAAGGTGCGTACCCTCCGTCTAGTGCAATTTAGCTTTTTAACTTAGTTAACACCGAAAATTCCGGGGGCCGGAGGGTTAGGTGGGAAATCTAGAGCCCGCTTGTCCTGAGGTCTCAGGACCAAAAACAATTAAAGAGAAAGCGTAAAACCAAACAAAAATAGTGTATAACCAAGAAAAAGCCAAAAAATAAATTCATTTGCAAACAAAAAAGTACAAAAAACAGTACAAAAACCCAAAAAAGACCAAAAACAGTAAAAAAACATAAAGTGACAGTTTATATGTTATTTCCGGACGAGATGTGATCTGACCTTCCTATTTGTTGTTGTTTCAGATTGATTTATATCGTTTCTGATAGAAAGATTAAGTGTTTTGGTGAAGGGTTGGATACCCTCCCTCGAGTGTAATTTGAGTGTTTAAGCACGTTAATGGTGATTTTGCCGGTGACCGGAGGGTAGAGTTGCAAGCTGATCGACGTGTTCCACACTCAACAGGGACGTTTTTGACCACTTTTCCGAATCGCAACCGTTTTTGGGTTGATTATTTCGGAAAAGAAAAATTTTTCAGAATTTGTTGGTTCGGAGGGTCCAAATCACGAGGAACCCTCCGAGCGGCATAAAATTTTAATAAAATCACCTTTTATCCTACTGGAAAGGTTGACCGAGTCAGCCAACCTGGTTTTAAGCCAGGTAGACCGCTCTCAGAGGCTTTACTGCGGTGATATAACCCTTTTTCTGGATTTTGGGGGAACCCTCCGAAGTAACCCTCCGGAGTCAGCTAAACCCCTTAGCAACCCTCCTTAGTGGAAGATTTCCACGAGATCACCCAAAGAAGTTAAAACAGCTCCCCTTGGAGCTCCTAGCTTGTTTTGACGCTTTTTGAAGCTAGTGGGAGAACCTTCTAAGCGAGATCAAAAAATTTGAAAATTTTGGAGGACCTCCGAAGTAACCCTCCGGAGCATACTAAGCATCTTATTGACCCTCCTTAGTAAATTTAGGGGGACTCTCCGAAGTAACTTGGGTGATTAAGGTACCCTCCGAAGTAACTTGGGTGATCAAGGTACCCTCCGAGGTAACCCTCCGGAGTGTCTTAAACCTTCTAACGATCTTCCTTGTTAGAGACTTGAGTAAACCTTCTGTGGCAATTTGGGAAACAGAAAATATCCATTTAATTAGGATCATATTAGGATATTAGGCGTGCTTATCAGGATCATAAGAACCCATTCTGACCCGGAAATTCGTGATCAACTTTGGATTCTACATTGGGTGTATCAGAAGTACCCGAACAAAGAAATTCTTTTTTGATTGTGATTTTGGTCGTGTGGTTGCCTTGAGCTACCTAATAGAAAAGTTCGGGCAATCCGGGAACAAATAAAGGAAGACCTCGGTGGGTGTATTAGGCAAATACACACCCACTTGAGAAGAAGAATTGTTCCCTACTCTCGTGCACTTGGAGCAGTCCGAGTGTGGGAGAGCTTTTTCATAGAGTTGACGAATTTTCGATCAGAGGTTGCCTTGAGCTACTTAGTAGGACAGCTCGGGCAATCGCAGGATACCTAAAACAAGACCTCGGTGGGTGTATTAGGCAGATACACACCCACTTGAGAAGACTGTGTCCTGGGCTTCGTTCTTTCGGATCGTTCCGATTGGGGGAAGTCTTTTTCTTTAAGACTAAGTTTTTTTTATCTATTTCTGAATCATCACTGCATTTTACCACAGATTGTTTGATTTTAACAACGCAGTGACTTGATAAGAAAGTGGCCGAAAATTGATACTGATGAAAGGTCGCTGTCACCTGTAGGATATTCTTATCTGATTATCGATTGTGTTTTGTGTGTCGAGTGGAAACTTAGTGATACTGTTATACTATACAACAGGGTTGAGTTAGCATTATATCAATACTGGTAGACCCTGTGTGTAACTTTAGCTGAGTCACTAGTTTAGTCGTGAGAGATCTAAGAGACATTTTGATACTGACGGAATCGAGTAGGCAGCGTTAAGTGATTTAACTAGATCTTGTTTGTGGTACGTTTGCATTGCCATCAAATTACGAATATTTTCATTTTGCTAAAAACTATGCAGCGCAGGGACTCGCTAGGATCGACTACTAAAATTCCCAGGCTAAGCAAGGGAAGCACGCGGAAATTTAAAACTAGGCGTAGCCAAACCTCGTTTAGCAGCGCTTCCGACGCGTTTGCTGAAGACGAATCGACTAAAGGTCAACCTGATCTTTCAGTGAGCGAAATGAAACTAAGGAGCGAGAAAAACCTCGATGGCAATCAAGGGTGGAGCGCCGAGGCCGGGCCTGCGAGCGAAACGCTGGTGGATCCCTTTGACGAAGGGGAGCGAACGCTCATTCGACCCGACTTTGAGCCAGACGAGGTCCTCGAACGGGAGGAAGTCGAAAGGATAGAGGAGACCTCGGAGCGTCCCGAGATCGAACCTCGGGAGGAAGTGTTGTACATGGGAATGTCCAAATCAGAGACTAAGAGCTATAAATGGAGAAAGGAACCTTCACATCCGACAAGTATACACTCATCTTTGGCCAAGCAGAGCAACAACGCGATGATGTCGAGTATGAGTCCGGGTGAAGAGCAGACGTTCTCGAAGGCAAAGAAAAGTTGGAAGTCTTTGTACGATGAGCGCGTGACGTCGCTACAAGCCGGAGGTCTATCCTCTAGTTACGACCAACCGGAAATAACCCATCCGGATGTGAACTTCACACCATGCCCATGGAACGACATGAGCAGGGAGGCGTCTTCTGCCTCGCCGACCAGGCCTATGTCAGATGGGATAACAATGGGAGCATCATCAACGTTTGACAGACTGATGACGTCAATGCACAAGCAAAAGGGCGGTGCGTCATCGAGTACTAGGCTACAGCCGCAGTTGACCTCGTCTTCTCTGGGGCTAACCCCGCCATTGGGGGCAGCTGGTGACATAAGTGACATGTTCGCTGGTGTGATGAATGGCCTGGATGAATTGAGGCGGGACATGACTAAGAGGATAGATCAAGTTGACGAGAGAGCTCACCATGGTCGAGAGAGTTTGAAAGATGAGCTAACGCACGTGAAGTCGCAGGCGAGGTTTGATCAGGCTCAATTGATTCGTAACACCGATCAATGCCTGGCTGAGAGCCTGGCACAGGCAAACAAAGAGTCAGAGGAACGAGAGGCTAGGATGACAAGAGAGATCGAGCGATTATTGAATGATCATGATAATACCTACGCCCAAACGATGACTGGCCTGGAAAAGAGGTTGGACGCCAAATCTGACTTGATGATGCGGAAGCTTGACGCGATCCTGAATGGGAGTAGTTGGCAGGAGCATTCCAACTCACGGGAGCGCTCACGCCATGCTAATGTTGGAGATGGTACGGGCTACAGTGCCAGAGTCCAGCAAGGCTCGAGAACGAACTACGAACATAGAAACAAGGAGCGGCCAAGGGCAGCCCCGCAGAGGCCTGGCTGGACAAATCCAGTCCCGCCGGAGGCAGATGCCACCCCGGAGACAAGATTGCCAACCGTGCCACAAGTCAGTTCAGTACCAGATCTGACTACAGTCTCACAAGATACAACGATATATGCCTCGATGTTTGAGCCTCTGAACAGATCTCTTGAAACATTCATCACCAAGCTCTCGAAGTCCACCGAGAGAGGAGAGAGGTCAAGAAGAACACTGAAAAAGCCGAAGTCATATAAAGACGAGTCAGACGGCTGCATTGATACTTGGATAGAGGTGATGAAGTTACACTTTGAGGAAGAGAATCTCTCCAAGAAACAAGAGTGCAGCGCGCTGACGAGCAACCTGGAGGGTACTACATTAAGTTGTGTAATGGCAAAAAGAGCCAATGAGAGAGACAGCGCTCGCAAGATATTCGACATCCTGCTGAATCGTTTCGGCTCTGGAGTATAAGGGTACCAGGCTATGGTGAAGTTCGAGAAGAGGCGTCAGAGAGATGAAGAATCAATAGATAAATTCTTGGACGACCTTGAATTGCTCAGGAGGAGAAGCAACCCGGATGAGAGAATATCCGAGCGAAACTTGGCGATTGCTTCGAAGTTCATGGATGGAGTAAGGAGTGAGGAGTTGAAGACGATGTTGGCCACTCACTTCACCCTGTCGCTTGACCAGGTACCCACGCCTGACGACTTGCGTATGAAGTCACGCGAGTATTCACTCATAAAACCGAGGGCGCAAAACCGTTACAGCAATTATGGCAACTATAGCGGGACAAACACTGGTGCGAATTCCAGTTGGAGGTCGTGTGCGAATTGTGGTTCGATGGACCATCACGTTTCTGCGTGTTCTGCATACAAACAGATTATGAAGGCCATAGGCTACTTTCTCGAGGACGCCGACGCGACCGACGAGGATCATGAGGAGTACGTCAGAGGGCTCATCATGAAATATGGTCCGAGGTGTTTCTTCTGTAATTTGGAGGGACACTTCAAGTCGGATTGTACTCAATTTTGGGACGCAGTAGCGGACGCGAAACATCCCCGCCACGAAGAGGCGCTTTCGGGTGTCAAGGCCAGTCGAGCACGTCTGATGAACGAGGCTGAATCTCGGAGAAAGGAGACGACACCGAGCACCTTCACGACCAAGAAGGTTAAGACATGCCCTGACGAGGTGGTAGCCTCGAACCTCGAAGCAGAGTCGTCTAGCCCACTCAAGGTGGATTACGGCCTGGCGGCAAGGACAGCGCTGCAGAATGTCAAACAGGACCTAGCCACGAAAGAAGTGGAGCAATGGGTAAGGTCGGAGCTGGAGAGCACAGATCTTCGGGAAAATCTTAATGTCCTGGGTAAAACGACAAAAGCAGAAGACAAAGAGGAACCCGAGAAACAGGGACTAAAACTGAACGTTATATCTGGTAAGACTTTCGGCATGACGAAGGCGGGGACCAAAATAATGTCCATCATCTCAGTCGCAGGGCACCAGGTGGTCAAGAACTTGAGTGAGCCATCCGAGATTATACTAGTCCACCTGGACATCTATGCCGACTACCTGAAGGAGAAGGACCCCAAACTGGACTCCAGGGCAGTGCGAGCGCTGCTCACAACGGGAGGTCCGAGGCTGATGAAAGTGGACGGACATTATATCGATGCCCATGGCCCTTACCCGATCCTGATGAATGTAGATGGCATCAATATCTACACGAAAGCTCACATAACTGATGCGAATGATCAGATTGGCCGGATATACATTGGTCAAGAGGAGCTGAAGGTTAGACGAATCGGACACAACGCGATGCTCGAACAAGATGCGGTGCATATTGGTTGTGAGGCCGATCTGGCCGCACACGTTCTGGACGTGCAAGGCAGACAACTTTCAGTAAAGGGACTGCTAGACACGGGAGCAGTGGTTAGTGTCATGCCAGTCAAAACTTGGACTGACATGGGTTTCGAAAGGTCGGATCTCATACCGACAAACATCAGGTTGGCAGCTGCCAATCAGGGAGCGATCTATGTCACCGGACGAACCCCGATCATTTCACTGCAGCTCGGAGGAAGACATCTTTGGATGAGCTTCCTAGTAGTAGAGAATTTGGACGAATCCGACCAGTTCATCTTAGGAAGGGATTTTGTTCGCAACTTTGACGTCACGATCGATCTCAATGACGGATTGATTAGGATCAAGGATCCTGAGAGAAAGTATGAAAAAAGACCCCTTAATAAGATCTTAATTAATCAGGCCAAGGTGCCGATTTTTCTGGATCGAAAAGTTAGATTAAAACCAAACCAAGCCGTAGTAGCGACGTTTAGGATGAGGAACTTGAATGAACTCAGCAATGACAGACAGGTGTGTCTGGTACCAAATCCAAACAGTAAAAGCTCGGCTATTTTAGGAAGAAGCTTCTCACTCACTCAGAGCGGACTGTGTGTGAGTGTGTTATTGAACACAGAAGCAACAACAGTGACAATACAGATGGGAAAGAAACTTGGCTACGCTTTGCCTCTGAACACAGACTTTCAGAGTGTGGAGAACTTGAAAAAGTTTGATGTAACTAAATGTCCATTGCATGCGAACCAAGAATGTATAATGAAAAGAGTGAATGAATTGAAATCTTCTAGGAAATTGTTTTCAATGAAGTCGGAAACAGATGATGGGCTGTCTAGTTGTTCCAACTTCCCTGAGAGACCGACGGAGGCAGAGTTAGCAGCGAATAAACCTGTCCTACCTGAGATAGAACATCTAAAGGGTAAAATATCAGACAAGGAACTAAATTCGCTCAGAGCGGTGCTAAATCGGAACGCAGACGTTTTTTCGAAACACAAGGCTGACATAGGTTGTTGCAATTTTGTAGAGTACGAGATTGAGATAGAAGAGGGCTCGGTACCTCATAGGGAAGGGTCGAGAAGAATGACCCCAAACAAATCAGAAGCGTGTAGGAAGGAAATCGAGATGTTAATGGAGTACGACATGATCGAGCCGTCGAAGTCCCCATGGGCTTGTGGCGTGGTCATGGCGAAAAAGAAAGGGGGACAACTCAGATTTTGTTGTGATTTCCGTTATCTGAACGCAGTGACTATAAAGGACGCATACCCGATTCCCCGCATCGATGAGAGCCTATCCTAGCTGGGGGACGCGAAGTTCTTCACGACGTTGGATCTGGGCTCTGCATTCTGGCAAGTGCCACTTAGAAAGCAAGATCGAGAGAAAACAGGCTTCGCGTGTGAGCTGGGATTGTTCCAGTGGAAGAGGATGCCATTCGGATTGTGCAATGCGACGGCCACATTCCAGCGACTGATGGCCCAGGCACTCACGAGCTTCATTAAGAAATACGGGAATCTCATCATGTGTTATGTCGATGATGTCGTGATTGCAACACCAACCTTAGAAGACCACATAGAGAGGTTGGAGGAGGTGTTTTCTTGCATGAAGCAGGCAGGTCTGAAATGTAAACCCTCTAAGTGTGAAATCCTCAGGGATTCCATAAAGTATCTGGGCCGCCTGGTTGACAAACATGGAGTGAGACCAGATCCCGAAGCGGTCGAAGCGGTTTTGACCTGGAAGGCTCTCAAGACAGATACACAACTGATGAGCTTTATTTGGTTTGCTAACTATTATCGGGAGTTCGTCAAGGGATACGCCGACAAAATATACCCCATGCAGAGGTTGATGAGAAACAAGGGCAAAAAGTTCACCTGGACTGATGAGGCACAAGTTTCATTTGAAAACATCAAACGTGAACTTTGCGAGGCACCGGTCCTCGGCATGCCAACAGAGAAGGGGATGTTCGTGCTGGACACAGATGCATCAGTGGTTGCGATATCGGGCATACTTCACCAGGAGCAGGAGTGGAACGGGAGAACGGTTCTTCGTCCGATAGCCTACGGGAGTAAAGTCCTGAGTGATACTGAAATGAAGTACGGCGCACCAAAAGCGGAGATGTTTGCGGTGATCACTTTCGTGGAAAAATACAGGGCCTACTTGGGGAGTGCTCCCTTCAAGTTACGTGTGGATAACCGTGCCCTTGCCTGGCTGAAGACCTATTCGATGGACCAAAGCTATATTGGTCGTTGGATCGTGCGCCTGGATGGATACCACATGATCATAGAGCACCGTACCCGTGACAAGCACCAGAACGCAGATAGCCTCAGTAAAAAGACAGAATTTTATGAGCGCCTCGAGGAGAAACAGGCTAACCAATCAGAGATCAAAGACGGGTTTTCCTTTCTGGATAAAGAAACCTACGACAAGCTGCCACTTACTAGGTGGTTAGACAAGTCAAGACATCCTATACCTGGTCACCCTGACCTTCCAGTGGAGACGGCCGCGGAGATAAAGCTTTTAGCCAGAGGCGAGCCCGTTCCGTTGGATCTGCTAGTCCGATCCAACTTGGTACAGCAAGAACTAACCAGGCTGGGTATAAACAGCATGGCTCTATTGAACAGGACGGTGAACGTGGCGCCGGACGTCATGGGAAAACTCCGTGACTTGTTGGACAGGGAAGTGGATAGGCATGATCGTGAATGGATGGAGACCATGCAGCGGTTGACTGTCACCGAGAGAACAGAGAAGAGGCCAGTGTCCATTCGCAGCCGAGGCGTTGAACGGGATTGCAGGTCGATTGTCAACCAGCTGGTGAGCTCGATGCCGAAGGAGGTCTTGTTAAGAACTTCGTTCACTGAATATGGAACACTGAATCAGAACCAAACTACTGAGGAAGTCAGAATCAGGTCGAAATCTAGCTTCACGAGGAGAGTGCACTTCACGGATGCAAAAGAGGAATACGAGCCGAGCCCAGATTGTTCGTCCGTGGACGAGACAATGTCCGGGGAGTCTGATACCTTAGAGCCAGTCAAGGACGACTCGTCTGAGGAGTCAGACACCGTTGAGCTCGTGCAGGACGACTTGTCCGGGGAGAGGTTGACTAGACCACCTAGGGGCAGAATTTTGTCCGGGGAGTCGGGTTCAAAGCGACCGATGGACAGAGTTTTGTCCGGGGAGTCGAGAAACATCTCAAACAACTTGGAATATGATGTTGGAGAATCAGTCGACTCAAGTGTTGACTCGGGACCTCAGTCCTGGGACAACACGTCTGAAACAACTTCCAATTCCGATATGTCAGAGATCGCAATCCACTCCTTATTGGTAGACTGGAAGCAGCGTGGACTGGACCGAGAAACACATCAGGATCCAGACAGGGACAGATACACCTCAGATGAAGAGGGCACTGTGGTAGATAATGCCGCGGATGAGCTCGAGCTGATAGCAGTTTCGAAACGCCCAACCAGATTGCTGCCACATGGTACCGTCGTCCGTACCAATCTGGAACCATCTGTGCAGGAAGCGACGCCTTTGAAAAAGATATGGTGTGTCAAGTTGATGGACGATGCTCATGCTCCGGAGATAATGAGTGGGCAAATAAACGTGGTAAAGACGTATTTGAAAGCCAGGTACAGGCTGTCGGATCTCCTAAGGGCTCAACGAAATGATAGAATGACGAGCAGTCTGAAGAGATGGATCGAGAATGGAGCACCTGACAAGGGAGATTTGGAAGAAGACAGCTACAAAATCCTGAAGCAATTCTACCTGAAGCGAAACGACTTGTTGTACCTGAACAAGGACGGAATCGTAGCCTGTAAACGGAAAGAGGAAGACAAGGTCCTCTATAAATACAATTCAATAGTATTACCACAGTTGTACCAGACCGAATTGCTCTTTCGCTCACATGATCAGATGGGCCATCAAGGCGTGGACAAAGTGTATAACAGGATACAGAAACGATTCGAATGGCCGGGATTGAAGAAGGCTTGTGAGAAGTGGATCGCAGCATGCTTGTCATGTCAGCAGGCGAAGGATCCCAGGAAGATAAGGTTCCCCCTACAGTCAATAGAGTCGTCAGGTTTCAACGAAGTAGTGCAAATTGATCATCAGAAAATCTGTATGACAGCAACGGGCTATAATCAGGTGCTGGTAATGATCGACCATTTTACGAAGTATGCGGAGGCAGCACCCTGCATGACAGCATCGGCGGAAGAAACATGCGATCATTTGATAAATGTGTGGATAGCGAGGCATGGCTGCCCCATCACGTTCCAATCGGACAATGGCAAAGCATTCGTGGGCGATCTCACGAAGGAGTTGATGAAAAGGTCGCAGGTAGCGCAGGCCCACTCGACCACTTATCACCCGCAAACGAATGGCCTAGTCGAGAGGCAAAATCGCACACTGGTATCCATGCTGAGAGTATATTGCTCGCGTTACATGGATGACTGGGACAAGCACCTGCCGCAAGTGATGGGTGCTTACAACAGCACGGAGCATTCCACCACGGGAATAAGTCCGCACATGATGTTAACGGGTCATGAAAAAGCGCTCCCGTTGACGTTTTTCTACCCTGAATATGAGGGGAAGAGGACAGCACCTCAAACGTACGTGCGGGATGTTATTAGAAGACAGCAGGATCTCAATGACTTATGCAGGAGGAATACGCAACAGGCGCAAATGAGACAAAAAAGGAGGTTTGACAGAAGGACAGCTGATGCGAAAGCCTACTCAGTTGGCGACTACGTCTGGGTGTTCCAGGAAGTGGTTCCACCAAAAGGAACCAAAAAATTATTAAAGAAATGGCGTGGTCCATTTCAGATAACAGAGGTGCACCATGGAGGTCGTTTTTATCGATTGAGCACTGGAAGAGCAGCTCATTACGAGAATATCAAACCACACAATGCCTCGTCAGAGGATTGGTGCATCCCAGCGGACATGCAAGAGGGAGACTATTTGATAGTGGATCCTGCTTGTGAAGTGAATGAAAGGGGTACTCGCTAGAAGTACGACGGGAATGAGGTGGTGGACGATTGCGATCTACCACTGGATCTCGAGTTGACCGAGCGAGTAGAGGTGGACGATGAAACTCTACCTTATGCCGAAGAGGACCGAAAGGACCGAAATTGACATAGGAATACAGCCTGACTTTCCTCTCACTATGGAAACACGCCAAAGCAAGAGAGGAAAAAACCAGAAGAAGTACAATCCGTACGGCGAGGACTTCGTTGTAGACAGGATAGTAGTGAGTGATGTCATAGACTCGCTGGTGGGACTGGACGAAGTGGCGATGCTAGAAGAAATCGACCTTGTGAACGATTTGGATCAAGATTGGATCGACGATCGATCAGAACCAGAAGTGGAGTTCGAACCAGAAGCGGAACAGACTCATGAGCAAGAATTAACAAACTTGCGCGTGCTTGAATGGCTCCATGATCTGCCGACAGATCCAAAAGAGACGATCCTGACGATTCAGGACGTCGATAGAGACGGCGTCAAATACATCAGTCATGACAATACCGAGTCCAACTGGGTCGCCCCAGATGGTCCTCTACGTGTTCCACAATCCAACCTCGATCTCCTAGGCTTTGGGCGATCGACGGGGACGTCGATGGATATTTTTGTCCGGGGAGTGGGGGTAGGACTCACCCACACCGAAAATCTCATAATAAAAAAATTGAAATCGGCAAGAGAAACCGGAGAACTGGAAACGGAAGGCGAAAATGCTAAAAAACCACCATTCGGACGAATTTTTGAATCTTATTTGACTTACCAAACCATTATTCAAGCAACATCGTTATAACGGACAGCGATTTCATACTTACGGAACGTACATGTGCCATAGCGATAACGGCGGATGTAATCTTCAAAACAACACTAGCAGCTGACTTTAAAAGAGAGTACAAGAATATCGAGTTTTTGTGGAAACAGAGGCCTGGTGTAGGAGGAATGATAGCGTTGGTGTAGGAGGAATGATAGCCATTATTCAAGCAACATCGTTATAACGGACAGCGATTTCATACTTACGGAACGTACATGTGCCATAGCGATAACGGCGGATGTAAGCTTCAAAACAGCACTAGCAGCTGACTTTAAAAGAGAGTACAAGAATATCGAGTTTTTGTGGAAACAGAGGCAGGCCTGGTGTAGGAGGAATGATAGCGTTGCCCCCTGTTGCATCACAGATACCAGGGAAATATTTGTGTTTCCTGGTTACCAAGGCCACTGATAGGCAACACGTAGATCCGAAGAGCTTGGTATTGGCCTTGACTCGACTTTTTTGGTTGATAGAGGATTGACCTCTCTCTCGTTGCCAGTATACGATCCTAATAGAGGGAAACTACATCCGAGAGAGTTGTACGCACTTGTACATGTGATATTTTCAGAGACTGACATAGAAGTTTACTTACATAAAAAATACTATCTGAGCATATGCTAAGAATTGCGCTCGGCGATAAGTGGTTTTTATTAAGTTATTCGACAGGAATTAGAGTCAAGTTTAGGTTAGGTTAGGTTTTAGGTACAGTATTAGGGATTATGTTTTATGTGATAGTATAGGTGTGTGACGTTTATGTGTTATGTTATTATTATGATATGTTTTATGTTTTATGTCATAAAGGACCTGGAGTACTCCAGGTCATCGAGGTGACAGCACTCAATTGTGCTACCCTGACGCAGATACAGGTGGACGATCCACCCTGGTGCTAGAATTTTTAAATCAGAATTGAAAAAGAGAATTCCAATGAAGAGTTTTAAAGAGTTGATTGATGTTCAATCTAAAAATGATAGTTTTAAGTCGCAAATTGTTTTTTTTAGATCTTGACTGATCAGAAATTGTTTATTGAATTCATTGAATCAAACGAAGAAATTACACGGCACGACAAGAAGAATCAAGACGATAAGAAATGGGTGACACGAACGAACTCATGGAATTCCTCTCAGCGAGTCTAGGAGCGACTCTAGACGAGATCTATCAGCGGCTGATCGATTGTGATTTCACACGAGAGGACCCGGGGTTGGCGATGTTTGTGGTCGCGCTCCTTAATGCACTAGGACGAGAGGGTCGAGGGAATCGCCCTACGGAAGTCGTGTTGATGTTGGCCTTCGGTGAGTCCGGGACCGCCGAGAGAGGCCGAAACCGATTGATGAGATGGAGGCGTGGAGAAATGTCTGGCCACGACCTGGCTCGTGAGCCAAGACTAGGTGAGCAGAGGGACCACCGGCTAGGTGAGATGCACTTACCAGTCCAACCTGCGCAGCCACTCATTGGAGCGAAGAGACAACGCGATGGGCCAGGCCCGTCACACTCGGTCGACTCTCCGACAGCTGCTCCTCCCCCGAAGAGAGTGAGAGTGAGCGAGATAGAGATCCAGACGTCGGAGACGATTGAGACACTGGAGAAAAAGGAGAGAGATCAGACCGAGCTGTGTGCCAAACTTCAGGAGTATAGGGCGATAGCTCGAGATAGGGACGAATGGAAAAAGAAGTTTGAAGATCTGCAGGTGGCCTACAAGGAGGATGAGATAAAGCACCTGAAGGAGCTGTATATGGCAAAGGTGAGCCAAGTGTGACCGGAAGTTCTGGCGAGCAGGAAATCCTTGGAAGGATCCAGCGATACGCGCACCAGGACAACAGCGCAGGAGCTGTGCGCATCGAGAGGACCTGAGGCTCTGGACTTACGTGCATCAAGGGGCCCGAGGCTCCTCAGCAGACACAACCGTCTGCTTCGAGTCAAAGGTTCACGATACCAGACCCTTCCGACACCTATCTAGCTCCTCAATTCCAGGAATCATTTAACCAAGTGGCCAGAGCCACAATGGATGAGATCAACAGAGGCACTGAACGGACACTGGCTAGGATCGTTCCTTCCCAACGTCGTGATCATTCATCAAATAGCTCGGAGCGAGCAACCCGCACGATAGCGTCCTCGAGGTCAGCGCCTGGTGGAGTCTTTCAGAAGTCTCGCGTAGTAGACATTAGGAAGAATCTGATGGCACGTCATCAGTTCACGCAAGTGCCAGCCGAGCATCCTCGAGCCTGCCTGAATGACATGAGCTGGAACCCCGCTACGAACGACCAGGTAATTCCCCCAGGGAGTCGCCATTTGATCATTGGAGACAGTTTGGTGAGAGATCTGAATGAGATCTTCGTCAATGGTCAGACTACCATTCTGTCCTTTGGAGGAGCCTCAGTGGCTCAGGTCATCAAAATGATGGAGTTCCAGAGCGAGGATCACCTGGATACATTAATAATAGTGCTGGGGACCAATGACGTCTCGAGAGCCCCCGTGACTCCGGAGAGCAAGTGGGAGCCCCTATTGGTGTGTCTCTTGAACGAATTGAAAGAAAAGTACAGACCCAAGCTTGTGATCTTGTGCACGATACCACCAAATCCTTTGGTGGGCACCATAGTGGCAGATTTCATGAATGGCAACGTGACGCGGTGGAATGAAATGACCCGCAGTCTGGTGAGAAACAACCCTGGCGAGTTGCGACTCCTGGATCTCGAAAACATGCTGCGAATGGTTGATCACATCGCGCTCACTAGAGATGGAGTACACTTCAATACCCAACGAGGGAGGCATTGGATTAATGATGTGTTTCAGACGCAATTGAGGGAAGCGGAGCAAGAATCGAGGGCAACCGGTTCTCTGGCTCGGACCAGTTCGACCGGAGGAAGTAGAATAAGGGCAACCGTGCCCGAATCCCTCGTCAACCGTCTAGGGCCCTTGGCAACGGAGACGGTTGCAGCGGCAACCGTTGCTCCGAGCTCAAACGTGAGAGACAGGCTAGGAACTGCTCCTCCTCCCAGGCCGCAATCGATTGGAAGCCGACTCGGGAGATCAGTGGAACAGAACAACAGGAATAACTCCCAGACCGCGTCTAGGAGGAACGAGCCGCCTGCCACGACAAATCCTGCTTCGATAGCAGGACCGTCTACAAGTACCGTGCCAGCGGAGGGAATCGAATCAGGCAGCGGGCTGCTTTGGAATAGATCAGATCCTAGTCATTGGGGTCAGTATAAGACGGACATGTCGGCGAAGTTGAACATGAATACCTTGACGTGTCGGGAGGACGCAATGAGAATGACTGGCGGAGAAAGTCCCACAGTATCGCGACTTTATCGGATACCGGGAGTGGATTGGCTGTTAGCAGAGCAGGAGAAATTCAGCCCCTCGACCTCACTCCGACATGTGGACTTGAATGGATTGCCTCATGACAATACCTTTGGACCTTTGAACACCCGGTCGCTCACCGATGTTCGAGATAGGACCCGGGAAAGGACACCACCTGCTCGCAAGGGCAAATCCCAGACAGAGAACAAGCCCAATAACAAGCATCACAAGATGTACAGGCAGTTCGCTAAACCACCCGGTCAGACGCCTGGCGAGTATTCGAGGGACTAACCCCGAACGACAACAGTGGTTGGAGACGATAAGAGATATGGGAAACTGAAGGCCCCAATAGGCGATGGCCTTTTTGCAGCTTATGATCCCTTGGACATGAAGGCTGCCAAGTATCTGATTGTGGCCGGCTCCGATTATCTCTACACGCCCCGTTCTCTCTTTTGGCCCGATGTGATTTTCTTGACGGCACCTAAATTGGACTGGGGACAAGCAATCGGCATGATGATAAGTGTGCGAAGGGTGGTCAGTATGGAGCCGCAGGTAATAGTGGTTGCAGGCTCAAATGATCATCTGCAAAGCAGGGGCTTATTGTCACGTCTGACGGATGGGTCGATCCCGAGTAACGAGGTTATAGGGGAGGCGATAATGACACTGCTCTCGGCGATGGCTGAGGTAGAGGCAGCAGCAAGACAACGCTTCACCATGAATGTGGTGAAGGTGATCTTTGTATTGTCACCAGGGTACGCTGCATTACCAGAACCCCTCCAATTTGTATATACAATGGTCACAACAATAGCAGAGGGGAGGTTCAATGTGATAATTCCTGCCCCAAACAGAGTAGTGGACCCGGACAATTACTACCCATCCCGATCTGAGCTTCCCGCCGTTTGGGCTGACATTTCGAATGCCATACAGGGGCTCAGAGATTGTAGCACAACTCGCTTGGTGCTAGATGAGGTTCTGGGGTTGGAGCTGTCCAACTTCGCCAGATTGCTGATGTTAAGACCAGGGGTAGATGACGATCATCTGTTAGTACAACAGGTGGCTGATGATCTCTGGTTCAGACAGATGGATCATGCAGAGAATGGGCAGGGAAGGATGATCAGAAAGAACATGACGTCAGCGGAGGAGGACCTCATGGCAATGGCTTTGCGTACGAAGCCGCACAACAACGTATGGTTGTATTTGTCACCGAGGCTGTGCACGTTGGGTGAGGACGCGTTCGAGCATGCGCCGGCAATAATTAAAGAGATACACGTGTATCTAAAGAATCTATTTGATGCCCGGGAGTTAGCTGGAGGCAAGATGTTGAAACTGATGCAGGACGTTAACACGATGTCGCTGGACGGACAAGTTCCAAGCTGACGTGCTGGCCACTAAGGCACAGTATGAACGATCAGATGCTATCTTGGGTGGAATGGGAGTGGGATGGACGCCATCTTTCCTATCGACGTGCTATCCGAAGGCATCTAGGAACCTGACCGCGAGTTTCGTCAAGGACATCAGGAAGTTATTGATTGGCCTGGTGCTAGCCTTATACGTGACATTTGGTCATGAAAACTTTGTGAAAGGACCGGCAAACCTCTTTACCCAAGCGTTGGCAGATTTGAGATTGGATGGACTCCTGACTCTGATTGCCATGACCTACGATCGACTGGGTGACTTGCTTGTGCTGTTGTGTTACCCTGAACAACTCCTGGGAACAAGTCGCGAGTTCAATGCGCAGTTGGAAACCGCCTCGCTCAGGAAGATGAAGGATTGGAGGACTCTCCTGCTTCAATACCTCTTGCAACAGAACAGAAGCGTCACGGGAGAAGACAAGGTGGCGACGAACGCAGGCGAATGTAAGCAGTATTGTGGCATACCTTTACTAACAGACTTGGCTGTCATGATGCGGATCGATCCGTTGGCTCTGGTCCACGGACTGCGGGAATTCGTCACAGTGGTGTATGGACCGGTGATAACTTTCGCGTTCCCGGACGTACAAGTAAAGGCATACAGGAATTCGGTGTTTTATGTCAACCTGGTCTCAGTCGTGGATTGTTCCGTGCTGAATTGGGTAGATCAGAGTGAACTGAGAAGGCTGGCTAGCGACGATAGGCTGTTCGGAAGAATAGCAGAGCCAGGCTGGGTGTTGATGGACTTCAACAACCACTTCAAGTGCCGAATGGGCCGTGAGGATCTGTCCCACATCCAGTTTAACCCAAAACTTTGGAATTTGAGACCAGTGGTGAAAGATACCGGAGAGGCTGTGAGAGTACCTCAATTGCCAGGAGCCTACACACACGCGAAAGAGAATCAGCAAACATGGCTTCCTGGGTTCAGGCCGCTGCCGGACCAATGCCCTCGATATCCACCGATAAGGAGGATGTTGTTGGGAGTCACATCTCCCATCATTGCCCCTCGCATCGGAGCAGCTCGTGACGCAGAGAAGAGAATGCTGAAGTGGAGTGAAGGGATGGAGCCGCGCTTCATCAGCTGGAACGCTGCCGCCGCGCACACGTTTGACTTCTCATTCCCTGATGCTTGGAGCAGGAAAAAGATCAAGGCACTACCCTCCAGGAGACCAGAGGTCTCGGCTGAAACGTGGAACGAAGTGTATTCTCCCACGGATGACTTATCGAGACTGAAGTGGTCAGGAGGCTCATATATAACGATAGAAGACCTGGCTCCACATGGCGAGGAGTTAGTAGAATTCCTGGTGGATGATGAATTGTTTTATCACGCAGGAGACATGACCGTACCGGCTCGGCCGGATTCGGGCACAGACGCACGACAAGGACCCTCGGGACCCAAGCCGAAACCTGATGCGGACGACGATGAATTGATGGATCAGGACGATAACGATGACGAGACCGGAAGTAAGACGGAAAAACCGGGAGAGACCGATCTAGGAGCGTTGGAGAGGGACTTGCTAGAATACCGGTTCAGTGAAGACGACGATGGGGAAGTCGATGGGAGTTTATTGCTGATGGCACCCTCGTCCTTCATGTCTCCTACAAAGGAGGCGTCGGCCGATCTATCTCCGATGGACCCAATAAGCCAGGCTAGAGAGTGCCGAAGCAGGGATCCGCAGAGACTGCTTCATGAATCACCGAGGAGGAGGAAAATCGAGGAGTCAATGAAGATATCATTCCTCAGTACGTTACCAGAAGAGGAATGGGAAAGATATCAAATGGAACTGGAAGGCAAGACAGGAGCAACCTGGAGCCGAGTGAACTTCATGGAAAAATCATGGGACGTGATACGACGATATGGGACACAGTCCATAATGAAGGTGGGATTGAATCAACCCATCATGCGTGAGGTCCTGGAGAAAATAGTGAACTCCATGGAGTCGGATGTTCTGACCGAGTCAGTTACAGAAGACAGTGCCGATGATCAGCAGGGCACAAAGAAATTGCTTGTTAGACGAGTCAAAAAAGGGCTGAAGAGACTGAAAGGAAAGTCAGGGAGTCGAGTCGTGAACCAGAGGGTGGCGAAGTCAAAAGCCAAGACAGTGGTGACCTCTCTGATTAGTGCGGGTCGTTCAGGCGAGAGCGGGCAAGGAGATGGTGCGACACCAGTCGGGGGAGAAAAAGAAAACCTGATACCCCCTATGCTCTTGGCAGGTCTGACCATAACCGCCACGAGGTCGAAGAAGACGGCGCGAACCCTGGCAGACACTAAGTTAGAAATCGAAATCATCAGTCAATGTGGATCTGGAGGACTTGAAGATTATAGACCCTCGCGAATCAACATGGCCAAGTTGAAACTGGAAGGACAACTCGACGTGGTCGAGTACAGTCGAATAACTGTGCCGGAATCGGTCCACATGGGAGATCCGGCAGAGGGTTATGTGGAGATGTTAAAAGCGAGGAACTCCGCGAGAGGGCACCTGATGGCTTGGAGCGAGAAGCGAGTCATGCAGGAATATCTGAAAGAGCTCACGGAGAATTCGAACTTAAATCGAAAAGAATACGGAACGGTAATGTCCTCTGAAGCGAACGAAGTCGGATTGGAGAAATTGCTAGAAATCTCCTGGAGGGCGGCCCTCCAGAGATACTTCGACGAGGCGATGCATGCATCTACTACGGTGGCGGCATACCTGGCTCATCCTTGCGTGAGAACTGATCTGCAAGTACGGTTGGCTTGGTGCTTGATGGGCATCAAGAGAGAGGAGTATGAAGCCAGTAATGATTCGAAATCACGGGAACAGGAACTGGAGTTGATGGAAGCTCTGCGAGCGTTGATTTCGAAAGACAATTCTGCGATAGCATGGGCTAAGCGTAAGGATGCCCTTTGCTTTGTCAGGTTCGTGGTGGATCGTATCCCCACTCCTGTTTTGGGAGAATGCATAAAGATCATTCGGCAAAAGGAAGTTGATTGTGAAAAGAACTTCCTTAGGGCACTCCTGGAACTTTATCAGGACATGCCATTGACTGTGCCAAGCAAGGAGTCGAATGATATGGAAAGCTATCGCAAGTTGGAAGAGGCGAGAAGATATTCCAACAAAGAATTGAAAGTGTAGCCGAGAGTTGATTGAAGCGGTCAGAGGACAAAAAGAGTTTGCAAGACTAGGGAAACTGAAGTCGTTCCAATATGTGTCTGGCATACCGGGGATGGCGTATATTCCCTTCGTGAATGAAGAAGCCAGGGAAGCGTACTTCGACTATGAGCAAGTCATAATACTCGATTTCTGGGTTGAACGTATTAAAGAAACTGGGATGCTGATGGTGGAACAACCCAAGCTGGGAATTATCTTGGAAGAACGAGTGGTCGAACCCTCGGTTCCCGAGCTAAAGGGGCAAGTGAGTTTTGATTGTGGTTCTTGGGACGGTCCCTTGAAAACCAGTCTAGTGACGATGTGGGAACTCATGAAGCCTTCGTGGTGTCCTCATCATAACGCCGGCTTAATCTGGGACATGACAGTGGATGTCGTGTTAGACCGGGATGATGACGTGAGTCTACATGATCTGGCCATGATACACCATCTGCTGGCCATGAAGTTGACGAAGCAGAAGAGCAATCCATCCACGGAGCTGCCTGAGGAAAGTCCATCGAGCGATTGGTTGAAGCAAGGCACATGCTTGGCTCAACAAAGTAGGATGGAAGGGCATGTTTGCAACTTGGGACACTGCCTGATTACGCTGAGCGAGCAGCATCGACAACTGGCACGATTGTACGGAAGATTGAGCATGTCAGATAAGAGTGCCATGGAGTTGGTCGCAGACTGCCATGGGGTGACAGACGTAAGCTTGATCACAGCCCTGGGATTTTGTAGCATGACGAGTTCGATAGAATCGCTTGAGCGCCTAGAACGTGCCCATGAGCTAGTGACGTCCCTCAGCGTGGAGGTATTCCCTGGAGCGTTACAGACAGAGCAGAAGATTGGGGGCTGGCGAGAAGCTCTAGAAAATGAAATGAATCTGAAGGATAGTGAAGCCTATCACAGACCTACTGGTTCAAAATATATGGTGGGTTCAAGCTCCGCGCCATACTGTAATAGCAAGTATCCTACGCACATGGTGGTAATGGATGCGAGGACGCAACAAGTGTTGGTTGACCAACTTTTCTCTGTGCCACAGTGCGTGAGGTTGGCCAGAATGTCGGAAAGGTCATATGACTTGGTGGCAAAGATCTTTCAGGCAGTCCCGAAGAGATCCGAAAGCGAGTTGCAAGACGTTGTGGGTGAAGAGTTCATGAGACTGAACAAAGGCAATGTGAGTGAGTTCCAGAAACAGAAAGCGAGTGGAGCCCTACCCACTGAATTCCCCACAATAGAAGAAAAAGACGACTTACATAGAATTCTGATGGAGGTGGAACCGTTGCTGGGAATCTCAGGGTATCGGACCCGAAGGAACATAGTGAGAACCCATGGGGAGTATCCTTGCCACTGCTTGGCGCAGACGTTGTGGTACCCCAAACGCGGGAATCTAATGCTAGTATGGGACGTGGAGGAGTTGTACTCTACTGGGTTACCTGATCAGAATCAACAGGTGTCAATCGTGGTGGTTAGTGCCATGCTGGCAGTGAGATGGCTGGAGGCTAACGCCGACGCAAATGAGCAGGAGACGGCCGTGCCGACTCCTGAGCAGCTGAGCAATGTGAAGATGAGTCGTGAATTGGATCTTTTTAGAACCACCTGCAAGGTTCTGAGGATACCTAAAGCCATTGAAAGAATATGGTCAAGGCAAAGATTGATGCCTTGGTTCCGTGCAGTGATGACATCATGGATGTATGAACGCGCGAAGCGTCACATGTCGAGGAACACGGAAGCCTATCAATCTTTCCAGCTAGATATAGGACCAGGAGCCTATAAGAGAGCTTTCTTGACGCACAGAAACGCGGTCACCACAGCGGTGAAGCGGGTAGCTGGAGCGCCTTGTGTTACTGAGGATGAGAAGAAAGAGGTCTTAAGAGCCGACCTAGAACGAAACGTGAGCCTATGTCTTCACAACAGCTTTTGCAGGAACCGGGAGCAGAAGGTGAATGTGGACTTGCTACCTTGCTGCAAACCGAGGCTGTTTGAACAGGAGAGTTGGGGCACGGCCCGCAACTCCATGGACATGCTGGAGAAAGTGTTGGAAGACAGCGAAGATCAGGATGGAGAAGTGATGGAGTGAAGATGACCAAAGAAGAGAAGAGAAAGAGAGAAAACTTGATTGTATTTGTGTGTTAAAACGTAAACCAATCAACCAAGTTTTGATTATTGAACTTCTGAAACTTTTTGTTTTGATCTAGTTTGGTCAGACCAAACTATAATGTTGCAATTGTTAAAATTGTTGAAATTGTTGATTTTAGTTATGGCTATTTATGTATGTATATGAGGAACCTAGGTGAGTATATTTACCTATTTATTTACGACTGAAGTTTTTAACCTGTGTAAGACACAAATTCACTGTGTGGCGACATGGTAAGTTTGAGTAAACTCGCTCTGGAAGGGTGGGTAACTCAAGAACTTTCCTGGCCACAGAGTTTCTTAGTTTTAATATTGAAAGGACCGCATAAATGACTGATTATACTTGGTGAGTAACGTTAAGTTAATTTTAACGGGTGCGTGGCCGTGCCACGTCCCACTTTTTAATCACAAAGAGCGAAAAGAAGTTTTATGGCAAGACGACGTAAGTAGTCAGAAAAGAAATTTTATCTAGGACACTCCTCATGGTGCAAATTTTGTGAAAGTGTTGAAAGGCAGTGAAATGTAGTACGATGCCATTTGTGAACACGTAGTGAGTTGAGGTGGGGTAGATAAATTTCATTTTCTTATGCGATTTGTAAGATTGATGGTAGAAAACTGGATAACTACTTGACGATAACCCGGTGTTATGCGATCAATAGGGACATTGATGGAGACTTGTCCGGGGAGTATGTGCCATTCTGCCAGACTGGCACAGCACAACTTTCCGGCGACGTAAAAAAAGAACGACTAAAGGCCTTATTGATGAAAAAGTATTGCGAAGGAGGGTCGGAATATTCTAAAATTTTTATTTTTATTATTAAATATTTTAAAATTTTTATTTTTTAACGAAAATAAGAACAACGACAGATATAGTGAAAAACAGTCGTACCAGAGACGGAAAACACGAAGCCTCTTATCGTGGCAACAACGCACGATAAGACACTTGTCAACAGATATTGGTGGAGAAGGAGGCTTCAGTGGGGGAAGAAATATACCACGGAACCCTCCCGGGACACAAATTGGAGGAGATAAGAGCGTTATCTCAGGAATATTACGGGAGCGGAGGCTTGGTCCCCCAGAGACTGTTCTATGTGAAGGGACTGTATAAACTAACTTTATAGCTGCTGGAATGTCATAGATCTCTTAATTAACACCGTTATTGTTTGATATTTCAGAATATGAGCAGCTAGAAAGAGGAAAGGGTCAATCCATCTCCAATGGATTTAATATAGAACTGTCACAAAAAAACATATTAAAATAGGTTGTTCGAGCCGTGTTTTTAATGACAATCACGTAGTCTGAGGATCCGAGACTCAGCTATGTGGTTGTGTTCGCATGTAAACGAAAGCTGATCAAAAGTAGTTTGACTGATGGCCTAAAAATGGTAACTTTTACTTTGCCCTAAACAGACCAGAAAATCAACTGGCAAGGTCGAGACGGTGAAAAGCCAGTAGGATTAAGGTAACTGACGCCTGCCAGTCGTTAATAGGTACTTTTCCTACGCTCCGTCGCTGTGTAGTATTTGGGCGAATGTTACACTCCTCTCTCAACCAGAAAACCCATAAGTCGAGTCAAGGCTAATGCCAAGCTCTCTGGATTTACGTATTGCCTATCAGTGGCCTTAGTAACCAGGAAACACAAATATTTATCTGGTATCTGTGATGCAACAGGGGGCAGCGCTATCATCCCTCCCACACCAGGCCTCTGTTTCCATAAAAACTCGATATTCTTGTACTTTTAAAGTCAGCCGCTAGTGCTGTTTTGAAGCTTACATCTGCGGTTATCGCTATAGCGCATGTATGTTCCGTGAGTATGAAATCGCTGTCCGTTATGATGATATTGTTTAAATAAGGGTTCGGTAGGTCAAAATAAGATTCAAAAACTCGTCCAGAAGGTGTCTTTTTAGCGTTCTCGCCTTCCGTTTCCAGTTTTCTGGTTTCCCTTGCCGATTTCAATTTTTTAATGATCAAGTTTTCGGCGTGGGTGAGTCCTACCCCCGCTCCCCGGACAAAAATATCCATCGACGTCCCCGTCGATCGCCCAAAGTCGAGCAGACCGAGGTTGGATTGCGGAACGCGTAGAGGGCCATCTGGGGCGACCCAGCTGGACTCGGTGTTGTCATGGCTGACTTATTTGATGCCGTCTTTATCGACAAGATTGTCTCTTTAGGATCTGCCGGCAGATCGTGGAGTCATTCGAGCACTCGCAAGTTCTCATGAGTCTGCTTCACCTCCACCTCTCATTCTTGCTCATGAGTCTGCTCCACCTCTGCTTCGAACTCTACTTCTGGTTCGGAGCGATCGTCAATCAAATCCTGATCCATGTCATTTACCAAGTCGATCTCTCTTGGCACTGTTACTTCATCCAGTCCTACCAGCGAGTCCATCAAATCACTTAAAACTATCATGTCTATGACGAAATCCTCGCCATACGGGTTGTACTTTTTCTTGCTCCTTCCTTTCTTGCTCTGGCGTGTCTCCATGGTGAGATGAAAGTCAGGTTGTATTTCTTTGTCAACTTCAGTTTGTTCTGGGCAGTCCCAGTCCTCTTCGGCATAAGGTAGAGTTTCGTCGTCCACCTCTACTTGCTCGGTCAACTCCAGGTCCAGTGGTAGATCGCAATCATCCACCACCTCATTTCCGTCGTTTTTGTCTCGAGTACCTCTTTCATTCACCTCACAAGCAGGACCCACTATCAAATAGTCTCCCTCTTGCATGTCCGCTGGGTTGCACCAGTCCTCTGATGAGGCATTGTTCGGTTTGATGTTTTCGTAATGAGCTGCTCTTCCTTTGTTCATTGGATAAAACCGACCTCCTTGGTGCACTTCTGTTATTTGAAATGGGCCACGCCATTTTTTAAATAATTTTTTGGTTCCTTTTGGTGGAACTACTTCCTGGAATACCCAGACGTAACCGCCAACTGAGTAGGCTTTTGCATCGGCAGTCCTTTTATCAAACCTCCTTTTTTGTCTAATTTGCGCCTGTTGCGTGTTCCTCCTGCATAAGTCATTGAGGTCCTGCTGTCTTCTAATAACATCCCGCACGTACGTTTGAGGTGCTGTCCTCTTCCCCTCATATTCAGGGTAGAAAACGTCAACGGAAGCGCTTTTTCGTGACCCGTTAGCATCATATGCGGACTTATTCCCGTGGTGCAATGCTTTGTGCTGTTGTAAGCACCCATCACTTGCGGCAAGTGTATATCACAGTCATCCATGTAGCGTGAGCAATAGACTCTCAACATGGATACCAGCGTGCGATTTTGCCTCTCGACTAGGCCATTCGTTTGCGGGTGATAAGTGGTCAAGTGGGCCTGTGCTACCTGCGACCTTTTCATTAACTCCTTCGTGAGATCACCCACGAATGCTTTGCCATTGTCCGATTGGAATGTGATGGGGCAGCCGTGCCTCGCTATCCACACATATATCAAGTGATTGCATGTTTCTTCCGCTGATGCTGTCATGCAGGTTGCTGCCTCTGCATATTTCGTAAAATGATCAATCATTACTAGCACCTGATTGTAGCCCGTGGCTATCATACATATCTTCTGGTGATCAATCTGCACTACTTCATTGAATCCCGATGACTATATTGACTGCAGAGGGAATCTTAGTTTCCTGGGGTCTTTCGCCTGTTGACACGACAAGCATGCAGAGATCCAATTTTCACAAGCCTTCTTCGAATCGAACCAGGCCATTCGAATCGTTTCTGTATCCTGTTGTACACTTTGTCCAAACCTTGATGGCCCACGAAAGAGCAACTCAGTCTGGTAAAACTGTGGTAACACTACCGAATTGTACTTGTAAAGGACCTTGTCCTCCTCTTACGTTTACAGGCTACGATTCCGTCTTTGTTCAGGTACAACAAATCGTTTCTTTTCAGGTAGAACTGCTTCAAGATCTTATAGCTGTCTTCTTCCAAATCTCCTTTGTCAGGTGCTCCATTCTCGATCCATCTTTTCAGATTGCTCGTCATTCTGTCATTTTGTTGAGCCCTTAGGAGGTCCGACAGCCGGTATCTGGCTTTCAGATACGTCTTTATCACGTTTAATTGCCCGCTCATTATCGCTGCTTCCAGTCCACCAACAAGGAATGAATCGCAATCTTCGATACATCAGAATTGGAAGTGGTCTCAGATGTGTTGTCCCAGGACTGAGTCCTCGAGTCATCACTTGAGCCGAATGATTCCACACCATCATGTTCCAATCTGTCTGTGATGTTTCTCGACGCCCCGGACAAAACTTGATCGCTTTGAATCCAACTCCCCGGACAACATTTTATCCCTTGGTTGTCTCAACAATCTCTCACCGGACAAAACGTCCTGCACGGGCCCGAAGGTGCCTGACTCCCCGGACATTGTCTCGTCCCCGGAAGAACAATCTGAGCTCGGCTCGTACTCTTCTTTTGCATCCGTGAAATGTCCTTTTCTCGTGAAGCTGGATTTCGACTTGACCCTGACTTCTTCAGTGACTTGGAACGGGGTAGATTTCCCACGTTCTGCGAACGAAGTCCTCAACAAGACATCCTTCGGCGTTGAGGTCATCAGGTGGTTCACTATAGACCGGCAATCCTGTTCCACATCGCGACCGCGAATGATCACTGGCTTCTTCTCCGTTTTCTCAGTGACGGTCAATCGCTGCATGGTTTCCATCCATTCACGATCATGCTTATCAACCTCCCTATCCAGCAAGTCACGGAGCTTCCCCATGACGTCCGGCGCCACGTTCACCGTCCTATTTAACAGAGCTATGCTGTTTATACCCAACCTGGTAAGCTCCTGCTGTACCAGATTGGATCGGACTAGCAGATCCAGCGGAACGGGTTCACCCCTGACTAAAACCTTTATCTCAGCGGCCGTTTCCACTGGAAACTCAGGGTGTCCTGGTAAAGGGTGCCCTGACTTATCCAGCCATCTAGTGAGTGAAAGTTTGTCGTAGGTCCCCTTGTCTAGGAATGAAAACCCGTCTTTGATATCCGCTTGGTTAGCCTGCTTCTCATCGAAGCGCTTATAGAATTCTGTCTTTTTACTGAGGCTATCAGCATTCTGATGCTTGTCACGGGTATGGTGCTCTATGATCATGTGGTATCCATCCAGGCGCACGATCCAACGACCAATATAACTTTGGTCCATCAAATGGGTTTTCAGCCAGGCAAGGGCACGATTATCCACACGCAACTTGAAAGGAGCACTCCCCAAGTAGGCCCTGTTTTTTCCCTGAAAGTGATCACCGCGAAGATTTCCGCTTTTGGTGCGCCATACTTCATCTCGATATCGCTCAAAACCTTACTTCCGTAGGCTATTGGACGGAGAACCGTTCTCCCGTTCCACTCTTGCTCCTGGTGAAGTATGCCTGATATCGCAACTACTGATGCATCCGTGTCTAACACGAACATCCCCTTCTCTGTTGGCATGCCGAGGACTGGTGCCTCGCAAAGTTCACGTTTAATGTTTTCAAATGAAATTTGTGCCTCATCAGTCCAAGTGAACTTTTTGCCTTTATTTCTCATCAACTGTTGCATGGGGTATATCTTGTCGGCGTATCCCTTGACGAACTCCCGATAATAGTTAGCAAACCAAATAAAGCTCATCAGTTGTGTATCTGTCTTGAGAGCCTTCCAGGTCAAAACCGCTTCGACCGCTTCGGGATCTGGTCTCACTCTAGGCTTATCCACCAGGCGGCCTTGATACTTTATGGAGTCTCTGAGGATCTCATACTTTGAGGGTTTACACTTCAGACCCGCCTGCTTCATTCAAGTAAACACCTCATCCAACCTCTCTATGTGATCCTCTAAGGTTGGCGTTGCGATCACGACATCATCGACGTAACACATGATGAGATTACCGTATTTATTTGTCCCACTCGTGAGTGCCTGGGCCATCAGTCGCTGGAATGTGGCCGTCGCGTTGCACAATCCGAGCGGCATCCTCTTCCACTGGAACAATCCCAGCTCGCACGTGAAACCCGTTTTCTCACGATCTTGCTTTCGGAGTGGCACTTGCCAGAACGCCGAACCCAAATCTAAGGTCGTGAAGAACTTCGCGTCCCCCAGCTAGGATAGGCTCTCATCGATGCGGGGAATCGGGTATGCGTCCTTTATAGTCACTGCGTTCAGATAACGGAAATCAAAACAAAACCTGAATTGCCCCCTTTATTTTTAGCCATGACCACGCCACAAGCCCACGGGGACTTCGACGGCTCGATCATGTCGTACTCCACTAACATCTCGGTTTCCTTCCTGCACGCTTCCGACTTATGAGTGGTCATTCTCCTCGCCCCTTCCCTATGAGGTACCGAGCCCTCTTCTATCTCAATTTCGTGTTCTAAAAAATTACAGCAACCTATGTCGGCCTTATGTTTCGAAAAAAACGTCTGCGTTCCGACTTAGCACCGCCCTGAGCGAATCTAGTTCCTTGTCTGATACTTTGCCTTCAAATGTTCTATCTCAGGTAGGACCGGTTTATTCGCTGCTAACTCTTTTTCTGTCGGTCGCTCGCAAAAATTCGAACAACTAGACCGCTGACACTGACCACTGCACCCGTGTCTAACAGTCCTTTCACTGAAAGTTGTCTGCCCTGCACATCTAGCACATGGGCTGCCAGATCGGCTTCGCAACCTATGTGAACCGCATCCTGTTCAAGCTTGGCATCGTGTCCGATTCGTCGCACCTTCAGCTCTTCTTGGCCAATGTATATCCGGCCTATTTGATCACTCGCATCAGTTACGTGAAATTTTGCGTAGATATTGATGCCGTCCACATTCATCAGAATCGGATATGGGCCATGGACCTCGATGTAATGTCCATCCACTCTCATCAGCCTCGGACCTCCTGTCGTGAGCAGCGCTCGCACTGCCCTGGAGTCCAGCTTGGGATCCTTCTCCCTCAGGTAGTCTGCATAAATGTCCAGGTAAACCAGCGTATTCTCGGACGGTTCACTCAAGTTCTTGACCACCTGGTGTCCTGCGACTGAGATAATGGACATTATATTCGTCCCTTCTTTCGTCATGCCGAAAGTTTCACCCGATCTGACGTTTAGATTTAGTCCCTGCTTTCTGGGTTCCTGTGTGTTCTCTTTCGTTGATTTACTCAAAATGTCAAATTTTTCCCGAAGATCTGTGCTGTCCAGTTCTGACCTTACCCATTGCTCAACTTCCTTCGTGGCTAGCTCCTGTTGGATATTATGCAACGCTGTCCTTGCTGCCAAACCATAATCCACCTTGAGCGGGCCGGCCGACTCTGCCTCCAAGCTCGAGGCTACCACCTCGTCAGGCATGGTCTTCACCTTCTTAGTCGTAAAAGTGCTCGGTGTTGTCTCTATTCTTCGAGACTCAGCCTCGTTCATCAGACGTGCTCGACTGGCTTTGACGCCCGAAAGCGCCTCTTCATGGCGGGGATGTTTCGCGTTCGCCACTGCATCCCAAAATTGAGTGCAGTCCGACTTGAAGTGTCCCTCCAAATTACAGAAGAAGCACCTCGGTCCATACTTCATAATGAGCCCTCTAACGTACTCTTCGTGGTCCTCCTCGGACGCATCAACGTCGTCGAGAAAGTGGCCTATCGCCTTCATGTTCTGTTGGTAAGCAGAACACGCGGAAACATGGTGGTCCTTCGAGCCACAATTCGCACAGGACCTCCTCTTATCCATGTCGTCGCGAGGTTTGTACCAACTGGAGTTCCCTTGGGTTGGAACGCTCCTTTCAATTACTTCCGTTTAAGATCTCGTCAAGCTTCCGCATCATCAGGTCAGATTTGGCATCTAACCTTTTTTCCACGCTAGTCACCGTATGGGCATAGGTTTTGTCATGTTCGTTCAACAATCGCTCGATCTCTCATATCATCCTAGCTTCTCTTTCCTCTGACTCCTTGTTTGCCTGTGCCAAGCTCTCTGCCAGGCATTGATCGGTGTTGCGAATCAATTGAGTCTGATCGACTCTCGGCCTGGTCGGTGATCAGACATGGGCCTGGTCGGCGAGGCGGACAACGCCTTCCTGCCCATGTCCCTCCTTGGGCACGGCGTGAAGTTATTTGATGTCGTCTTTATCGACATCCTGAATCGTCAAGATTGTCTCTTTAGGATCTGCTGGCAGATCGTGGAGCCATTCGAGCACTCGCAAGTTCTCATGAGTCTGCTCCACCTCCACCTCTCATTCTTGCTCATGAGTCTGCTCCACCTCTGCTTCGAACTCTACTTCTGGTTCGGAGCGATCGTCGATCAAATCCTGATCCATGTCATTTACCAAGTCGATCTCTCTTGGCACTGTTACTTCATCCAGTCCTACCAGCGAGTCCATCAAATCACTTAAAACTATCATGTCTATGACGAAATCCTCGCCATACGGGTTGTACTTTTTCTTGCTCCTTCCTTTCTTGCTCTGGCGTGTCTCCATGGTGAGAGGAAAGTCAGGTTGTACTTCTTTGTCAAATTCAGTTTGTTCTGGGCAGTCCCAGTCCTCTTCGGCATAAGGTAGAGTTTCGTCGTCCACCTCTACTTGCTCGGTCAACTCCAGGTCCAGTGGTAGATCGCAATCATCCACCACCTCATTTCCGTCGTTTTTGTCTCGAGTACCTCTTTCATTCACCTCACAAGCAGGACCCACAATCAAATAGTCTCCCTCTTGCATGTCCGCTGGGTTGCACCAGTCCTCTGATGAGGCATTGTTCGGTTTGATGTTTTCGTAATGAGCTGCTCTTCCTTTGTTCATTCGATAAAACCGACCTCCTTGGTGCACTTCTGTTATTTGAAATGGGCCACGCCATTTTTTTAATAATTTTTTTGGTTCCTTTTGGTGGAACTACTTCCTGGAATACCCAGACGTAACCGCCAACTGAGTAGGCTTTTGCATCGGCAGTCCTTTTATCAAACCTCCTTTTTTGTCTAATTTGCGCCTGTTGCGTGTTCCTCCTGCGTAAGTCATTGAGGTCCTGCTGTGTTCTAATGACATCACGCACGTACGTTTCTGGTGCTGTTCTCTTCCCTTCATATTCAGGGTAGAAAACGTCAACGGAAGCGCTTTTTCGTGACCCATTAGCATCATATGCGGACTTATTCCCGTGGTGCAATGCTCTGTGCAGTTGTAAGCACCCATCACTTGCGGCAAGTGTCTATCCCAGTCATCCATGTAGCGTGAGCAATAGACTCTCAACATGGATACCAGCATGCGATTTTGCCTCTCGACTAGGCCATTCGTTTGCGGGTGATAAGTGGCCGAGTGGGCCTGTGCTACCTGCGACCTTTTCATTAACTCCTTCGTGAGATCACCCACGAATGCTTTGCCATTGTCCGGTTGTCATGTGATGGGGCAGCCGTGCCTCGCTATCCACACATATATCAAGTGATCGCATGTTTCTTCCGCTGATGCTGTCATGCAGCATGCTGCCTCTGCATGTTTCGTAAAATGATCAATCATTACTAGCACCTGATTGTAGCCCGTGGCTGTCATACATATCTTCTGGTGATCAATCTGCACTACTTCATTGAATCCCGGTGACTCTATTGACTGCAGAGGGAATCTTAGTTTCCTGGGGTCTTTCACCTGTTGACACGACAAGCATGCAGAGATCCAATTTTCACAAGCCTTCTTCGAACCAGGCCATTCGAATCGTTTCTGTATCCTGTTGTACACTTTGTCCAAACCTTGATGGCCCATCTGGTCAGGTGAACGAAAGAGCAATTCAGTCTGGTACAACTGTGGTAAAACTACCGAATTGTACTTGTAAAGGACCTTGTCCTCCTCTTACGTTTACAGGCTACGATTCCGTCTTTGTTCAGGTACAACAAATCGTTTCTTTTCAGGTAGAACTGCTTCAAGATCTCATAGCTGTCTTCTTCCAAATCTCCTTTGTCAGGTGCTCCATTCTCGATCCATCTTGTCAGATTGCTCGTCATTCTGTCATTTCGTTGAGCCCTTAGGAGGTCCGACAGCCGGTATCTGGCTTTCAGATACGTCTTTATCACGTTTAATTGCCCGCTCATTATCTCCAGTCCAAGTGAACTTTTTGCCTTTATTTCTCATCAATTGTTGCATGGGGTATATCTTGTCGGCGTATCCCTTGACGAACTCCCGATAATAGTTAGCAAACCCAAAAAATCTCATCAGTTGTGTATCTGTCTTGAGAGCCTTCCAGGTCAAAACCGCTTCGACCGCTTCGGGATCTGGTCTCACTCTAGGCTTATCCACCAGGCGGCCTAGATACTTTATGGAGTCTCTGAGGATCTCATACTTTGAGGGTTTACACTTCAGACCCGCCTGCTTCATTCAAGTAAACACCTCATCCAACCTCTCTATGCGATCCTCTAGGGTTGGCGTTGCGATCACGACATCATCGACGTAACACATGATGAGATTCCCGTAGTATTTCTTTGTCACACTCGTGAGTGCCAGGGCCATCAGTCGCTGGAATGTGGCCGTCGCGTTGCACAATCCGAGCGGCATCCTCTTCCACTGGAACAATCCCAGCTCGCACGCGTAGCCCGTTTTCTTACGATCTTGCTTTCGGAGTGGCACTTGCCAGAACGCCGAACCCAAATCTAAGGTCGTGAAGAACTTCGCGTCCCCCAGCTAGGATAGGCTCTCATCGAAGCGGGGAACCGGGTATGCGTCCTTTATAGTCACTGCGTTCAGATAACGGAAATCACAACAAAACCTGAGTTGCCCCCTTTCTTTTTAGCCATGACCACGCCACAAGCCCACGGGGACTTCGACGGCTCGATCATGTCGTACTCCACTATCATCTCGATTTCCTTCCTGCACGCTTCCGACTTATGAGGGGTCATTCTCCTCGCCCGTTCCCTATGAGGTACCGAGCCCTCTTCTATCTCAATTTCGTGTTCTACAAAATTACAGCAACCTATGTCGGCCTTATGTTTCGAAAAAACGTCTGCGTTCCGACTTAGCACCGCCCTGAGCAAACCTAGTTCCTTGTCCGATTCTTTCCCTCCAAATGTTCTATCTCAGGTAGGACCGGTTTATTCGCTGCTAACTCTGTTTCTGTCGGTCTCTCGGGAAAATTCGAACAACTAGACAATCCATCATTTGTTTCCGACTTCATTGAAAACTTTTTTCTAGAAGATTTCAATTCAATTACTATCTTCAGTATACATTCTTGGTTCGCATACAAGGGACATTTAGTTACATCAAACTTCTTCAAGTTCTCCACACTCTAAAAGTCTGTGTTCAGAGGCAATGCGTAGCCAAGTTTCTTTCCCCTCTGTATTGTCACTGTTGTTGCTTCTGTGTTCAACAACACACTCACAGACAGTCCGCTCTGAATGAGTGAGAAACTTCTTCCTAAAATAGCCGAGCTCTTACTGTTTGGATTTGGTACCAGACACACCTGTCTGTCATTACTGAGTTCATTTAGATTCCTCATCCTAAACGTCGCTACCACGGCTTGTTTTGGTTTCAATCTCACTTTTCGATCCAGAAAAATTGGCACCTTAGCCTGTTTAATTAGGATCTTATTATGAGGTTTCTTTTCATACTTCCTCTCCGGATCTTTGGTCCTGATCAACCCGTCATTGAGGTCGATCGTGACATCAAAGTTGCGTACGAAGTCCCTTCCCAGGATGAATTGATCGGATTAGTCCAAATTTTTCACCACCAGGAAGCTCATACAAAGATGTCTTCCTCCAAGCTGCAGTGATATGATCGGGGTCCGTCCTGTCACATAGATTGCTCCCTGATTGGAAGCTGCCAGTCTGATGTTTGTCGGTATCAGATCCGAACTGTCAAAGCCCATATCAGTCCAGGTTTTGACGATCTTTGCCATGACCACGCCTCAAGCCCACGGGGACTTCGATGGCTCGAACATGCACGCTTCCGACTTATGAGGGGTCATTCTCCTCGCCCCTTCCCTATGAGGTACCGAGCCATCCTCTATCTCAATTTCGTGTTCTACAAAATTACAGCAACCTATGTCGGCCTTATGTTTCGAAAAAACGTCTGCGTTCCGACTTAGCACCGCCCTGAGCGAATCTAGTTCCTTGTCTGATACTTTGCCTTCAAATTTTCTATCTCAGGTAGGACCGGTTTATTCGCTGCTAACTCTGTTTCTGTTGGTCGCTCGCGAAAATTCGAACAACTAGACCGCTGACACTGACCACTGCACCCGTGTCTAACAATCCTTTCACTGAAAGTTGTCTGCCCTGCACATCTAGCACACGGGCTGCCAGATCGCCTTCGCAACCTATGTGAACCGCATCCTGTTCAATCTTGGCATTGTGTCCGATTCGTCGCACCTTCAGCTCTTCTTGGCCAATGTATATCCGGCCTACTTGATCACTCGCATCAGTTACGTGAGCTTTTGTGTAGATATTGATGCCGTCCACATTCATCAGAATCGGATATGGGCAATGGACCTCGATGTAATGTCCATCCACTTTCATCAGCCTCGGACCTCCTGTCGGGAGCAGCGCTCGCACTGCCCTGGAGTCCAGCTTGGGATCCTTCTCCCTCAGGTAGTCTGCATAAATGTCCAGGTAAACCAGCGTATTCTCGGACGGTTCACCTAAGTTCTTGACCACCTGGTGTCCTGCGACTGAGATAATGGACATTATATTCGTCCCTTTTTTCGTCATGCCGAAAGTTCTACCCGATATGACGTTTAGATTTAGTCCCTGCTTTCTGGGTTCCTGTGTGTTCTCTTTCGTTGATTTACTCAAAATGTCAAATTTTTCCCGAAGATCTGTGCTGTCCAGTTCTGACCTTACCCATTGCTCAACTTCCTTCGTGGCTAGCTCCTGTTGGACATTCTGCAACGCTGTCCTTGCTGCCAAACCATAATCCACCTTGAGTGGGCCGGCCAACTCTGCCTCCAAGCTCGAGGCTACCACCTCGTCAGGCATGGTCTTCACCTTCTTAGTCGTAAAAGTGCTCGGTGTTGTCTCTATTCTTCGAGACTCAGCCTCGTTCATCAGACGTGCTCGACTGGCTTTGACGCCCGAAAGCGCCTCTTCATGGCGGGGATGATTCGCGTTCGCCACTGCATCCCAAAATTGAGTGCAGTCCTACTTGAAGTGTCCCTCCAAATTACAGAAGAAGCACCTCGGTCCATACTTCATAATGAGCCCTCTAACGTACTCTTCGTGGTCCTCCTCGGACGCATCAACGTCGTCGAGAGTGTGGCCTATCGCCTTCATGTTCTGTTGGTAAGCAGAACACGCGGAAACATGGTGGTCCTTCGAGCCACAATTCGCACAGGACCTCCTCTTATCCATGTCGTCGCGAGGTTTGTACCAACTGGAGTTCGCGCCAGTGTTTGTTCCGCTGTATTTGCCATAATTGCTGTAACGGTTTTAACGGTCCTCTCCGGATGGTCATAACTGGAAGATAGACCTTCAGTTTGTAGTGACGCCATGCGCTCATCGTACAAAGACTTCCAGCTTTTCTTGGCCTTCGAACCCGTTTGTTCTTCACTCGGGCTTATACTCGACATCATCGCGTTCTTGCTCTGCTTGGCAGAGATGAGTGGGTTGTAAAAGTTCTTTGGCCGGATGTAAAAGTTCTTTTCTCCACTTACGACTCTTAGTCTCTGACACACACTTCCTCTCGCGGCTCGACCTCGGAACGCTCCGAGGCCTCGTCCGTCCTCTCGACTTCCTCCCGTTCGAGGTCCTCGCTCGGCTCAAAGTCGAGTCGAATAAGCGTTCGTTCCCCTTAGTCAAAGGGGGTCCACAAGCGCTTCGCTCGCCATTCCAGCCTCGGCGCTTCGCCCTTGAATGCCATCGAGGGTCTTCTCGGTTCTCAGTTTCACTTCCATCAGCTTGGCCTTGAGTTGATTAGTTGTCAGCAAAAACGTCGGAAACGCTGCTAAACGAAGATTGGCTACGCCTAGTTCTAAATTTTTGCGTGCTTCCCGTGCTCAACCTGGGAATCTTAGTAGTCAATCCTAGCGAGTCACTACGCTGCATAATTTGTAATAATTAGTAATATTGGTACAATTCAATGGCGATGTACACGTACCGCAACTAAGTTCAAGTTAATTTACTTAACGCTGCCTACTCGATTTCGTCAGTATCAGAAAGTCTCTTAGATTTCTCAATGATAGTCTTAGTGACTCAGCTAAAGTTACAAACAGGGCCTGCTCAGTATTGATATAATGCTAACTCAACCCCGTTGTATAGTATAACAGTATCACAAAATTTTCACAAGATATAGTCAATACATAAAACACAATTGATAATCAGATAAGAATATCCTACAGGTGACAGCGACCTTTCGTCAGTATCAATTTACCGCCACACTCTTATCAAATCACTGCTTTGTTAAAATCAAACAATCTTTCGTAAAAAGAAAAGGCAGTGATGATTCGGAAATAGATCAATAAAACTTAGTCTTAAAGAAAAAGACTTCCCTCAATCGGAACACTCCAAAAGATCAAAGCCCAGGACACTGTCTTCTCAAGTGAGTGTGTATTTGCATAATACACTCACCGAGGTCTTCTGTTAGGTGTCCTGCGATTGCCCGAGTTGTCCTACTAAGTAGCTCAAGGCAACCTCTGATCGAAAAATTTCTAAAGTCTATGAAAAAGCTCCCCCACATTCGGGATGCCCCAAGTGCACGAGAACAGGGAACACTTTTTCTTCTCAAAAGAGTGTGTATATGCCTAATACACTCACCGAGGCCTTCTTTTATGTGTTCCCGGATTGCCCGAGCTTTCTTATAAAGTAGCTCAAGGCAACCAGACAACCAAAATCACAAACAAAAAAATTTTGGTTCGGGTACTTCTAACAGACCCGATCTAGAATCCATAGTTGATCACGAATCTCCGGGTCAAATGGGCTCCCGTGATCCTAATATGCACGTCCGTTGGTAGTTGACCTTTTTTCCGATTCTAAATGGATGTTCTAGTTGCTCAACTTGCCCCAGAATGTACCCCTAAATTTCCACTAAGGAGGGTTGCTAAGGAGCTTAGCTGACTCCGGAGGGTTACTTCGGAGGGTCTTTAAGAAGCTTAGCTTACCTCGGAGGGTTACTTCGGAGGGTACCTTTATCACCCAAGTTACTTCGGAGGGTCTCCTTAAACTCACTAAGGAGGGTCAAAAAGAGGCTTAATATGCTCCGGAGGGTTACTTCGGAGGGTTCCTCCAAGACTTCAAATTTTTCGAATATCTTTTGGAAGGGTCTCCAAGTAGTCTGAGAGGGTGTCAAAACAAGCTAAATTCTCTGTGGGGGTTGTTTTACCTTCTTCGGAGGGTCTCGTGGAAAATTTCCACAAAGGAGGGTTGCTGAGGAGCTTAGCTGACTCCGGAGGGTTACTTCGGAGGGTTACCCAAAAATCAAGAAAAAGGGTTTATTCTACCGCGGTATAGCCTCCGAATGCGGTGAAACTGACTTAAAACCAGGTTGGCTGACCCGGTCAACCTACCCAGTAGGATAAAAAGGTGATCTTATAAAATTTTCTGCCGCTCAGAGGGTTCCCTACAATTTGGGACCCTCCGAACTAACAAATTTTCAAAAAATTTTCTTTTCCGAGATTATCATTCCAAAAACGGTTGCAGTCCGGGAAAGTGATCAAAAATGTCGACTTATGGTATCAAAGTCATCGCGATCCGTCGGCAAGTCATTGAGATATTGCCAAAAACGCGTTTGTCAAAATGGCCTTTTTTCACCACCTATATAGGTTCTGAAATACTTTTTCCGCAATTCCTATTGACAGTGCCTAAAAATAATTGAAACGAGCATAGTAGCCCCGTACGGCGCTGGAACAATGCAAAAAACCGGACCAAAAATGGTTTGAAAACAAAAGTTTGGCCAATAACTATCAAATTTGGACCCTCCAATTCCTTCCTTTTCCATTCTCTAAGTCGTTAGCTCTATCCACGGAACTAATCGGAGGGTTACTCAAAAATTTCTCCAGTAAACGAAAACGTTATGCTAGCACGCTCCGAACGCAAAAATTTTTATAGCTCTTACTTCAAAAACTCAAAAACTCGGTCCCCACAACAGATTAACAAAATTCGGAAAATTATCAATATTTTGATCGAAAAATTTTTGTTTTTTCTAGATTCTACTGAGTTCTTTCTCACGCGGTTTCTTATGTCAGGGGAATCGAACTACGTAGTAACTCCCTGTGTAAAAGCTTTTTGCTGTTCGGTGAAGCTCGGATATCCAAAATTTTGGGGGTCAACAGTGAGGTCGAAAATCGGTAATTTTCGACAAAATTGGGGTGTTTCTCGGGTCTGAATAGGAGATAAGTAATGTATAGTAGGGACAATAATCTATTAGTAGTCAATAATGAATATTAATATACCTCCTTTGAACCAAAATACCCGAATTAAGACCCTTAACTCGGAAACTTGTGATCGATGAAGAGTAAAATCGGTCCGCGCAAATCGTGCCACCCACCTCGCAAGTTTTGATGAAAGCTCGGAGAAGCTCGGATATCCAAAATTTTGGGGGTCAACAGTTAGGTCGAAAATCGGTAATTTTCGACAAAACTGGGGTGTTTCTCGGGTCTGAATAGGAGATAAGTAATGTATAGTAGGGACAATAATCTATTAGTAGTCAATAATGAATATTAATATACCTCCTTTGAACCAAAATACCCGAATTAAGACCCTTAACTCGGAAACTTGTGATCGATGAAGAGTAAAATCGGTCCGCGCAAATCGTGCCACCCACCTCGCAAGTTTTGATGAAATAGTACCCAAAATAGTAACTAAAATTGTTTCAACGATACCCAACAGTCGTTGTGGATGTTGTCCTTGATGCCCCTGTTGAGTGTGGAACACGTCGGTCAGCTTGCCACTCTACCCTCCGGTTACCGGCAAAATTACCATTAACGTGCTTAAAAAACTCAAATTACACTCAAGGGAGGGTGCCCAACCCGTCACCAAAACACACAATCTTTCTATCAGAAATGATATAAATTAATCTGAAACAACAACAAATAAGAAGGTCAGATCGCATCTTGTCCGAAAATAACATTTAAACTATCCCTTTATGTTTTTTACTGTTTTTGGTCTTTTTTGGATTTGTTTTTTACTGTTTTTTGTACTTTTTTTTCTTTTCAAATAAATTGGTTTTTAGCTTTTTCTTGGTTATACATTATTTTTGTTTGGTTTTACGCTTTCTCTTTAATTGTTTTTGGTCCCGGGACCTTGGGACAAGCGGGCTCATGACTTCCCGCCTAATTCTCCGGCCCCAGGATTTTTCGGTCTTAACTAAGTTAAAAAGTTAAATAGTACTAGGCGGAGGGTACGCACCTTCCCCCTAGTACAATAAAGGTCATTAAGGCCTCTAACTCGTGCATGCGCCCGGAATGGAGGGTTCGTCGCTGAAACGCTTGCTGATCATGATGATCTCATGCCTTTAACAGGCCCACCCAGGAGCGCCATAAAATTGTCTATGTAACATTCGCCCGAATACTACACAGCGACGGAGCGTAGAAAAAGTACCTATTAACGACTGGCAGGCGTCAGTTATCTTAATCTTACCCGTTTTTCACCGTCTCGACCTTGCCAGTTGATTTTCTGGTCTGTTTAGGGCTAAGTAAAAAGTTACTATTTTTAGGCCATCAGTCAAACGACTTTTGATCAGCTTTCGTTTACATGCGAACACAACCATATAGCTGGGTCTCGAATCCTCAGACTACGTGATTGCTTTTAAAAACACGGCTCGAATAACCTATTTTACTATGTTTTTGGTGTTAGTTCTATATTAAATCCATTGGAGATGGATTGACACTTTCCTCTTCCTAGCTACTCATATTCTAAAATATCAAGCAATACCGGTGTCAATTCAAATGTCTATGGCATCAGAGTAGCTAAAAAGTTAGTTTACTACAGTCTTTCACCATATATCCGTCTCTGGGGGACCGAGACTCCGCTACCGTGTTTCCACTGTAATAACGTCGTTATTACTCCCAATTCGTAGCACGGGAGGGTACTGCTCTCCACTACTTCCCCACTGAAGCCTCCCTTCCAACTATCTTCTTCTGCTAAGGGTCTTATTGTGCGTGATTGTCACGATAAGAGGCTTCGTTTTTCTGTGTTAACGTGCGACTGTTTTCCACTACATTTGCTGTTGTTCTGACTTTTTCACCTTTTTCAGTCAAAATGGCCGTTTTTTGTATTTCTGAGAAATATCCGTTCGACAATCGAAATTTTGAAAATTGAAACTTCTAGAATATTTCTACACTCCTTCGCAGCACTGTTTTGTCGTAAAGGCCTTTAATCGTTTTTTCATGTTTCGCCGGAAGGTTGCGCTGTGCCAGCCTGGCAGAATGGCACAACCACAGGACTCAATGAGGACATTGATCATGCTGTCGAGGGAGTATGTGACATTCGTGTGACATTCGACCAAAATGGACAAAAATGCAGATTCGGCGATTTCGAATAGTTAGCAGCTAACCTTCCGAATTGACAGTTTTGAGATATAAGTGACGTTATTGGGAGGATTAGTCAAACGGTGAAGGTCAAGATATTCTGGTATTTTGAAATTTTAAAAATTCGAACTGAGAAGTCGCACTTCCGAGAAACGGCAAAAACCGCCATTTTGGAAGAAATTCAGAAGAAAATCAGAACAACAATAGTTGCGATAGTGATAACTACGAGACGTGCGATAGAAAATCAACAACGAATAGCAGAGTTAGGAGAGACCGTTCCGAGTTGCAACGATTGTGTCGCTACAATAGTTGCAAGGCCCTATCACAACAACGATGAAGGGTGGAAAAGCAGCCTTCCGGAAGGAAGATAAGGCTGTTATTTCTCCGGATTCAGGAATCCAGAGGGGCCTCGGGTTTGAACTGAAACTGTTTTATATAATTTTTTAGATTCCCGGTTATGTCTTGAATTGAATTTATTTACCTTGTGAATTCATTTTCTGACGATGAGAAGCTAGGAGTTGAGGGAAAGGGTTGATCCATCTTCGATGGAGATGATGATCTTTATTTACTTAACAGAAACAATAGTAATATAATGAGTAGTAGTTGCCCTGTTTTTAGGAGTGACCTGGTGGTCTGGGGATACTGAGACCCAGCCATGAGCTCAATAATTTTGCGTGTAAACAAGTTAATTTGAGCGTTATGGTCGAAGCGGGAGAACAGTAACGTTTTTGTCGAACCGATGTTAGGAAGACCATCAAAAAACTGGCTTTGGTAGAGACGGTGAAAAGCATGTAGAGCTCTGTTTAGACGTTGGCCAGTCGTCTTAGAACCTAGCTTTATTTTCCGTCGATATGTACTTCCGGGCGAATGTTACATAGATGTTTTTATGGCGCTCCTGGGTGTTATTCTTTTTTAACATCATGACCGGCAGAACCGTTAACGAGCACTCCGCGCCGAGCGGATGCTCATAATAACGCCCTTAATAGGCCCTAACTGCCGGGGCGGAAGGGTAGTTCGGAACCCGAAAGCCTTCCGAATTACCGTGAATAGCTTTTTAACCTAGTTAGGACCAAAAATTCACGTTCCAGGAAGGGTGGGGGGATTGGCCGTCCCCTCGTTCCCTGAGAGGTTTGTCAACAAAAACACTTAAAGATATATATAAAACCAAACAAAAAGTAGTATAGTACCCAAGAAAAACAAAAATATAAACAATAACCGAAAAAAAATAAAAACAGTAAAAAAGTAAAAAAAAAAAAAGGATCCGACCCTCCCGTTGGTTGTTGATAGATATATTGTTGTTACAGTCATTTATATCAATCAGGATCGTTACGACCATTTTTGTAGCCCGTTTGTGAGGCTTGTACTGTAGGGTTGTTTGAGTATTTAAGCACGTTAATGCTAATTTGCGCTCAATCCGGAAGGGTCTGCTGATCGAGCTGCTCGAATTTTCCGGAACGCCCCTCGTCACATGAACTAGAGTCTGACAAACCGGTTTTGCCAGAGATAGAACACTTAAAAGGTAAAATAGGCGAGGGAGATCGAACTTGAGGAAGGCGCCGTTCCCCATAGGGAAGGGGCAAGACGAATGACGCCACATAAATCGGAGGCGTGCCGAGCGGGAAAAGAAATGTTGCTCAAATACGACATGATAAAACCCTCGAAATCGCCATGGGCTTGCGGGGTAGTAACTGCAAAAAAAAGGGGCAGCTTAGGTTTTGTTGTGACTTTCGCTACTTGAACGCGGTAACGATAAAAGATGCGTACCCGATACCGCGAATGGACGAGAGCCTCTCTAAACTTGGTGATGCCAAGTTCTTCACCACATTGGACTTGGAGTCTGCCTTCTAGCAGGTCTCTCTGCGGAAGAAGGATAGAGAAAAGACCGGATTCGCGTGTGAGTTGGGGTTGAACCAGTGGAAGAGGATGCCCTTCGGCTTGTGCAACGCAACGGCCACTTTTCAAAGACTGATGGCTCAGGCTTTGACCAGAGTGACAAAGAACTCGGGAATCTTGTGATGTGTTACGTGGATGACGTAGTCATAGCAACACCAACCCTGGAAGACCACATTGATCGGCTCGATGAGGTCTTTGGATGCATGGAAAGAGCAGGCTTGAAATTCAAACCATCGAAATGTGAAATCCTTAGGGATTCAATCAAGTACCTAGGAAGAATGGCGGACAGGCATGGTGTGAGGCCGGACCCGGAACCAGTAGAAGCTGTGTTGACATGGAAGGCTCCCAGAACGGACACACAGCTCATGAGCTTCCTAGGGTTTGCCAACTATTACCGTGAGTTCATAAAAGGATATGCAGACAAGATGTATCCGATGCAGAAGCTGATGCGCAACAAAGGGAAGAAATTCGAATGGAGCGATGAAGCTCAAACGGCCTTTGAGAACATAAATCAGGAACTGTGCGAGGCGCCAGTGCTAGGCATGCCTACTGAAAAGGGCATGTATGTTCTTGACACAGACGCATCAGTGATAGCCATCTCGGGAATACTGCATCAGGAGCAAGAATGGAGTGGGGGAACCGTTCTCCGTCCCATTGCATATGGCAATAAGGTGTTAAGTGACACTGAGATGAAATATGGTGCACCAAAAGCAGAAATGTTTGCAGTAGTCACATTTGTGGAAAAGTACCGCTCATACTTGGGGAGCGCTACCTTTAAGTTACGCGTGGACAACAGGGCGTTATCCTGGTTGAAGACATACTCGATGGATCAGAGTTATATTGGTAGGTGGATAGTAAGATTAGATGGCTACCACATGATAATCGAGCACAGGATGCGTGACAAATACCAGAATGCTGACAGCCTCAGCAAGAAAACCGAGTTCTATGAGAGACTGGAACAGAAGCAGGCCAATCAGGCAGAAATAAAGGAAGTATTCTCGTTTCTGGACAAAGAAACTTATGAAGCGCTTCCCTTAACGAGATGGTTGGACAAGTCTGGACATCCAATTCCGGGATATCCTGAGTTACCTGTAGAGAAAGCATCCGAGATAAAGATCCTATCCAAGAAGTACCTGGTGACTTTGGATCTGTTGCTGCGCTCGAACCTGGTCCAGCAGGTTCTCTCGCATGAACATTAACAGCCTCACGTTATTGGATAAAACGGTGCAGGTCACACCGCAAGTGTTGGGGATGCTGGGTGGATTGTTAGAGAGAGAAGTGACCAGAGATGACCCCGAGTGGGCAGCAGCAGTGGCATCCATGACATTCAGTGAGAAGGTAAAGATCATGCCGTCCAGACGACAACACAAAGAGAACGAGAGGGATTGTAGGACAATAGTTCAGCAACTAGTATCCTCAATACCACACACGAGGTTTTAACCAGAAGTTCTTACAGACGGAAAGAACAGGGGAATGATACGCAAAAGAAAACCGTTTCCTTTGTGGACCAGGATAAAGAAGGAGAAAAGGTTGAACGAAACCTGGTGCAAGATTGTTTGTCCGGGGAGACGAACAGTGAGAAGAGCCGGCGAGTTCATGATCAACACCCGGGACAAGGAAGTTTGTCCGGGGAGTCTGATGTAGATGAGAAAGCTCCTGATGAGAAGCAGGACCTGGAGAACAAAGTTTTGTCCGGGGAGTTCAGATGGATGCGAAGAAAACACCGAACTGACCCAGGCGATGGTGCAGACTCCGTCGCAGACTCTTCAACAGATGACAATCCCCGAAACTCAGGAATTGACACCTACTCAGACAGGAACTCGAGCTCAGGATCGGAACTGTCAGAACTAGCGATCCACACACTACTAGTGGAAACTCGAGCAAGGGATCTGGATAGAGCGGTACATCAAGACCCTGACAGTGATCGCTACCTCGTACCAGGTGAGAGAGTCTTTGATAACGCAGCGGATGATCTGGAAACAATAGCGGTATCGAAACGTTTGATGAGTCTGTTGCCACAAAAAGAAGTAGTCAGGACTGATCTTCAGCCATTCGAACAGGAAACACAGCCATTGGCAAAGATTTGGTGCGTTAGGATGCAAGAAGATACGGATCATCCCAATGAGCTGAATAGTCAGATGAGGGTCATGAAGACGTACTTGAAGGCGAGATACAGACTCTCGGATCTTCTAAGAGCGCAAAGAACAGGGGAGCGATACGCAAAAGAAAACCGTTACCTTTGTGGACCAGGATAAAGAAGGAGAAAAGGTTGAACTAAACCTGGTGCAAGATTATTTGTCCGGGGAGACGAACAGTGAAAAGAGCCGGCGAGTTCAAGATCAACACCCGGGACAAGGAAGTTTTTCCGGGGAGTCTGATGTAGATGAGAAAGCTCCTGACGAGAAGCAGGACCTGGAGAACAAAGTTTTGTCCGGGGAGTTCAGATGGATGCGAAGAAAACACAGAACTGACCCAGGCGATGGTGCAGACTCCGTCGCAGACACTTCAACAGATGACAATCCCCCGAAACTCAGGAATTGACACCTACTCAGACAGGAACTCGAGCTCAGGATCGGAACTGTCAGAACTAGCGATCCACACACTACTAGTGGAAACTCGTGCAAGGGATCTGGATAGAGCGGTATATCAGGACCCTGACAGTGATCGCTACCTCGTACCAGGTGAGAGAGTCTTTGATAACGCAGCGGATGATCTGGAAACAATAGCGGTATCGAAACGTTTGATGAGTCTATTGCCACAAAAAGAAGTAGTCAGGACTGATCTTCAGCCATTCGAACAGGAAACACAGCCATTGGCAAAGATTTGGTGCGTTAGGATGGAAGAAGATACGGATCATCCCAATGAGCTGAATAGTCAGATGAGGGTCATGAAGACGTACTTGAAGGCGAGATACAGACTCTCGGATCTTCTAAGAGCGCAGAGAAATGACCGCATGAGAAGCAACATGAAAAAGTGGATCGAAAATGGTTCTCCGGACAAAAGAGACCTCGAGGAAGATAGTTACCGCATTCTGAGACAGTATTTTATGCAGAAAGAGGGAAGGTTATATTTGAACAAGGACGGGATTGTGGCTTGCAAGAGAAGAGATGAATTCAAAGTCCTATACGAGTATAACGCAATAGTGTTGCCGCAACTCTATCAGACACAACTCTTATTCAGGTCGCATGATCAGATGGGCCATCAGGGGATCGACAAAGTATATCAGAGGATACTGAAGCGCTTCGCAAGCCTGGAATGAAAAAGGCTTGCGAGAAGTGGTTAACAGCATGTCTGTCATGCCAACAGGTCAAGGATCCAAGGAATTTGCAATTTCTTTTACAATTGATTGAGTCGTCTGAATTCAACGAGGTGGTGCAGATAGATAACCAAAAGATATGCATGACAGACAGTGGTTATAATCAAGTCTTGGTCATGATAGATCACTTCACGAAATATGCAGAGGCCGTGCCCTGCATAATTGTCTCAGCAGAAGAGATGTGCGACCACCTGATCAATACGTGGATAGCGAGACATGGTTGTCCGATGACGTTTCAATCGGATAACGGAACAGCTTTCGTAGGAGAACTCACGAAAGAGCTAATGAGACGCTCACATGTTGCTCAAGCTCACTCCACGACATACCATCCCCAGACAAATGGCTTTGTGAAAGACAGAATCGAAGGTAAGTGTCGATGCTAAGGGTATATTGTTCCAGGTACATGACCGATTGGGACAGATATCTTCCCTAGGTGATGGGAGCTTACAATAGCACACAAAATTCCACCACCGGAGTTAGTCCACTTATGATGCTGACCGGGCACGAGAAGTCTTTGCCCTTGACTTTATTCTACCCAGAGTATGAGGTTAAGAAGACGTCACCACAGGTCTATGTAAGGGATGTAATTAGACGTCAGCAAGAGTTGAACGACTTGTGTAGACAAAATACTCAGCAAGCACAGGCAAGGCAGAGGAAAATACTTGACAAGAAGGCAGCTGGTGCAAAAGCTTATTCGGCAGGGAAATACGTATGGGTATTTCAGAACGTCATACCACCGAAAGGAACAAAAAAGCTCCTAAAAAAGTAGAGGGGACCCTTCATGATTACGGAGGTGCACCAGGAGGGACGCTTTTATAGACTGAGTACTGGCCGAGCCGCTCATTACGAAAACATTAAGCCACACAACCCATCGACAGAAGACTGGTGTATACCTGCGGACATGGAAGAGGGGGATTATCTAATGATGGACCCTGCTTGTGAGGTCAATGAGAAGGGCACCAGGGAAAAGAACGATGGAAATGAAGTCATAGAGAAAGGAACAAGTACACCACTGTACCTGGACGCAAACGAGGTGATTGAATCAGACAATGAAACTTCACCCTACGCAGAAGAGGACTGGCAAGACCCTGAACAAATGGAGGTTCCCAAGAACTTGGAACCGAATCTTCCGTTCACGATACAGACTCGACAGAATGACAGGACAAGACCCAGTAAATGATATAACCCTTACGGCGAACGATTTTGTAGTGGACAGGATAGACCTAAAGAAGATAGGGGAAGAAGTAGTGGGTCTAGAAGAAATAACTGTGTCACAGGACATTGACATAGTCGAGGATCACGACGATGAGTGGGTCGATGACCGGTCGAAACCCGAGGTAGAATTCGACGACGAGCAACAGCAATCCTACGAACAAGAGTTGACGAATCTGCGTGTCTTGGAGTGGCTGAACGATTTGAATTCGGACCCAAAGGAGACCAGTGTCACAATTCAAGATGTAGATCGCGAAAGCATGAAATACATGAAGACCGAACTACTCATTCCGGCCTCCAACCTCGACTTGATATCCGGTATGCGATCGACGGGGAAGACGAGATTTTTGTCCGGGGAGTGGGGGTAGGACTTACCCACACTGAAGTTTTATTTTAAAAAAAGTAAGAATAGCAAGAGAGACAGGGGATTTAGAAGCAGAAACAGGCAAAGACCCAAAGAAACCGGACATAGGGAGGGCAGTTGAGTCATATTTTAATTTGTCAAATGAATATTCAAGTAGCATAATACTAACGGACAGCGATTTCATACTCACAGATAGAACATGTGCGATAGCAATCACAGCAGACATGAGTTTTAAGACAGCGTTATCGGCAGATTTTGAGAGAAAATATAAAAACATAGAATTCCTTTTGAAGAAAAGACCAGGAATAGGGGGCGTAGCAGCCTTGCCTCCGGCGGCGTCACAGATACCGGGAAAATACTTATGTTTCTTAGTGAAACGGGCGACGGAGAAGCGGCACGTAGACCCGGAAAACCCAGTCTTGTCCTTGACGAGATTGAGAGACTTCCTCGGGGAAAGGAAAGTAAAGGAGCTTTCGCTTCCAGTGTACGATCCAAACAGAGGGCGACTGCATCATCAGGAACTGTACGCGCTCATACACGTAATCTTCTCTGATATCAATATAAAAGTATGCTTTCATAAGAAATATTACTTAAGTATAGGCTGAGTTAAGGTGACATGCAAGAGGGTGTCATACTAAAGTATGTGTAGTGTGTGATATGTGTGTTATGTTATGGAATGTGTTATGTTATAAGGATCATGGGAAAGAAGGAGTTAGTGACCACGAACAACTGAATAAAGATCTTAGGAATAGATCCAAAGTTTGGACTGTCCAATCTTTGTCGAATTCCAAAATTTTAGAGACCGATTGATTTTAATAATTTTTAGGATCAAAATCTTTTTATCTGACTGTTTTAAATAAATTTCAACAAGAAGTTAAGGTGAAACGGACAAGTGTGATATTCGTGACCTCTTTTCCAGATCCTGATTGATCGTTTAATTACTCACTTGAGTCAAATCTTTAAATCATTCCGAAAAGAGAATGGATAACTTCAACTTAGATGATTTGATGGACCTGGCAGAGGCATATGTAGGACCGATGGTAGATGCGATCTATCGTCGGCTAATGGATCGAGGCTTCGCTCTGGAGGACCCAGAGGTAGTCATGTTGCTGACCGCCCTGATAAACATCTTGGGGCATGAAAACCGTGGGGACAGCCCCACGGAAGTCCTATTGATGGCAGCATATGGAGAGAGGGGAGTACTAGACCGCCCTAACATGAGAGTGATGAGGTGGAGAAACGGAGCTCTCTCAGGGAGTGACTTGGCGAACGAGCCTGGACTGGGAAGTTCTAGGACTTACCAACCAGGTGAGATGCCTTTGCCCTTCAAGCCCAAGCCTGGGCTGAGCAGAATGCATCAAGAGATGAACAGCGAGGCTGCCTCGTCTAGTTCACCAATGAGAATAGCTGTGCCACCAAAGAGGGCGAGAGTAGAACAGGGGGTTCAAACGAACCAAACCATGCAAGATCTAGATGGGACTCTGGAGAGCTGCTCTCCATGGGTTTACCAGATTCATCACGGCCCATAACAGTAGTGATAGTGGGATTGATGATGCCGATACGATGGCTGAAAGCTCATGTGAAGGAGAACAATAGACAGGAGGCGCCAACGAGAGAACAATTGCAGAAATTGGATTTTCTAAAAGATTTAGATCTTTTTGAGACAACGTGCAAGACTCTGAACATTCCGATGGAAGTGAAAAAGATATGGGCAAGGAGACGACTGATGCCATGGTTTAGAGCCAATATGACTGCATGGTTGTACGAGTATGCCAAGAAGCATATGTCGAAACACGGCAGAGTGTACAGTGTGAATCAACTGGACATTGGGGCAGGAGCTTTCAAGCGAGCTTTCGTGACTCATCGGAATGCAGTGACCACCGCTGTGAAGAGATTTTCCAGGACAAGTGAACGTTCATGAAAGGGAAAAAGAAGAGATGTTGAAGGAAGGTTTGGAGAGAAACGTGACGTTGTGCCTTCACAATAGCTTCTGCAAAAACAGAGAATCTAACGTAGATCCCCTACCTTGTAAACAAAAGATAGAAGAGCAGAAGTGTTGGAGGACTGTTTCCAACAGCGTCAGAATAGCTAACGATGTGTTGCAAGACACAGAAACTGAAAGTGCAGAGTCAATGTCGCAGGAGGAGGAGATGGAGCATTGATAAATGGCCGGAGGACAAGATGCAAAAAGAAACGAAATTAGAAGAATTTAGAAGTTTTAGAACTTCTAAACGACGAAAAGAAGAAGTTAAAACTCAGAACTGTTTTATGTGTGTGACAAAAACTCAAGTGAGAAGCTAAGCAACCCAGTTGTAATTGAAAACTGAAAGAACACATTTAGTTGAGTTTTGAGCATTAAAGAATTTTTTGCAATTAAAATTTTGTATTTTGATTTTAGTTAGTGGCTTTAGAGACACTTAATATTTATTTAGAACGGCTTGAGCAAAGAGTATATTTAAATATTCTAGCCTGCATGATTGTTTTTAATCAACTAGGAAAACTGATCACTTTGTGGTGACATGAAAGGCTTGAGTAATATCTTGAAGAGGGAGATTGTTTAATTGTTCTTTCTAACAACAGAGTTCCTTAGTTTTAATAATCAGTACAATAACAACCAAGATTTCCGAAGGAAAGAAACATAGTAGGATAATTTTAGCTTTTTGTTTGGCAGGACTGTCCTGCAAACTAACACCTTTTAAGACCTAGGAGAAAAAGTTTTAAATCAGGGCGTTGACGTTGGAAGTCAGAAAAAATATTTATCTTAAGTCATATCCTCGAAAGTGCAGATTACTGAAAGAATTTGGAAGGCTATAGTAGTGTAGTATGATGCCATTTATATTCTGCAGTGAGTCGATATGACGTGGATAAGAGTAATTCCGTGCATTTTGTAAATTCTGTTCGATGACACTGTATCATTTTTACGAACATTGCGAGATTCAATGGGGACATTGACCGGGCTGTCCGGGTAGTATGTGACTTTTGACCAGAATGGACAAAAATGCAGATTCGGCGATTTCGAATAGTTAGCAGCTAACCTTCCGAATTGACAGTTTTGAGAGATTAGTGACGTTATTGGGAGGATTAGTCAAACGGTGAAGGTCAAGATATTCTGGTATTTTTGAAATTTTAAAAATTCGAACTGAGAAGTCGCACTTCTGAGAAACGGCAAAAACTGCCATTTTGGAAGAAAACCAGAAGAAAAAAAATCAGAACAACAATAGTTGCGATAGTGATAACTACGATAATTGCGATAGAAAAACAACAACGAATAGCAGAGTTAATAGAGACCGTTCCGAGTTGCAACGATTGTGTCGCTACAATAGTTGCAAGGCCGTTCACAACAACGATGAAGGGTGGAAAATCAGCCTTCCGGAAGGAAGATAAGGCTGTTAATTCTCCGGATTCAGGAATCCAGAGGGGCCTCGGGATTTGAACTGAAACTGTTTTATATAAACTTTTAGCTTCCCGGTTATGTCTTGAATTGAATTTATTTACCTTCTGAATTCATTTTCTGACGATGAGAAGCTAGGAATTGAGGGAAAGGGTTGATCCATCTTCGATGGAGATGATGATCTTTATTTACTGAACAGAAACAATAGTAATATAATGAGTAGTAGTAGCCCTGTTTTTAGGAGTGACCTGATGGTCTGGGGATACTGAGACCCAGCCATGAGCTCACTAATTTTGCATGAAAACAAGTTAATTTGAGCGTTCTGGTCGAAGCCGGAGAACAGTAACGTTTTTGTGGAACCGATGTTAAAAAGACCACCAAAAGAACTGGCTTTGGTAGAGATGGTGAAAAGCATGTAGAGCTCTGTTTAGACGTTGGCCAGTCGTCTTAGAACCTAGCTTTATTTTCCGTCGATATGTACTTCCGGGTGAATGTTACATCGACCAGAATGGACAAAACGTAATTTCTTATTCGAATTTTTATCGGAACATCAGACCGAGAAGATTGATAGTTTTGATCAATTAGAGGTCTTAATTGTGCCTTCTTACGAACTCGGAAGGGTCAATTTGGAGTTCCATGTTAATTTTTAAAAATTGGATTTGAACGTGAACGACACGTAACCTTTTATTTTTTCGCACCAACTGAAACTGCGAAATCAGAACAACAGGATTCTCGGAGAGAACAACAGAAGTCTCAGTGACAACAACAACGGAAAGACGACAGCAGATTTAGATTGTGATTAGGAATTGTCAGAAACCATTACGAGTTGTAACGATTGTGCATCTACAATCGTTACAGAACAATTCACGAGAACCAGGAAGGGTGTTGAGACGACGTGTCCAACCTTCCGGAAAGTATTAAGGACGTTAATTCTCCGGATTCCAGAATCCGGGAGGGTCTCAGGAGATAACTTAAAAATCATTTTATTCAACTTTTAGCTTCCTGGAAACGTCCTGAATTATTTTAATAACATCCAAATTCTTTTTCTGATTATGAGAAACTAGGATTTGAGGGAAAGTGTTGATCCATCTTCGATTGAGATGTTAATTTTTATCTACTAAACAAAAACAATAGTAATAGTAGTAGTTGTAGTAGTAGTAGGGTAGGCTTAGGATTTCTCCATGGGTTTTGAACCCTCGTTTATAAGTTCATAATTTTTCCCGGTGGGTTGCAGTTTCCACACCAGCAAAGAATTCTCCACATACACAAGTTGTTTTCTGCAAAATTTCTGTTGAAGGATTACCAATACGTGTTTGTTGTAGATATTTTCATGCTGTCATAATCTTGATTTTCGAAAATCACAATTTGGCTTAAGTAGTTGTATAGCGTATTAGAACATATATAGTAAATTTCATTTGACTTTTTCAGTCTTGTTACACGAACAGCAATCTCACCACGTGTTGCTTGTCTCGTTCGTGAATCGTTTTTATGAGAAATTGTATTCAAATCAATGTAATGTTTTTTTTTTTAGTAGTGATACTAATTACAATATGTCGTGTAATTCAAAGTACATTGAGAGTGGAAGGAGCTTTAAAATTTTCAGTCTTTCAGTATAACTTATTTTGAAATTATTTGTAATCCAAGAAGTCGCTCGTTTTTGTACTCTTTCTAGTTGTCTTAATTCTGCTTTGTTCGGATACCATTTTTGCGATGCATAGCTTTTAATTGGTACAACGTATCCACAGTTTAAGTTTAGTTTTGACTTTAATGATGTTTTTTTTGGAGATATTCCGTTTGATTTTGTAAAAAGCTCCCATTGCTTTTGATATGCAATTTTCAGCATTTACTGACCACGAAAGGTTGTCACACATTAGTATACCTAAGTCTTTTTGGGTCTTTGCGGTTTCAACATTTGTTGTGTCTTTTTGCAGTTGAATTTCTTCAGTAGACAAGATCTTCATATCGTCACAATAGTCAAAACAATCCGAATTCTCAATGCATTTGGGAAAGTCGTTAATGAATATGATAAAAATAGAGGGCCAAGAATTGAGCCCTGTGGTACACCGCTAGTTTCTTCTTTCAAAGTTGATGAACTTTTATTGATTTTCACAAAATGCATTCTATCTGTTAGATAGTCTTGTTTTATGTCTTGTATTTGAATGCCTAGACCTATGCTCCGTAGTTTAGCAATTAGGATACTATGAGGAACTTTATCAAAAGCTTTAGAAAATTCTAGATAAAGGACTGATAGTGTTTGAACATTTTTGTCATCGTAGAGATCATATACTTTGCTCAAAAATTGTACCATTTGAAGTACTGCTGACCTTTTTTGCCGGAAGCTGTATTGTGCGTTTTCCAAGAAAGGTTGAACTTTGGGGTATATATTATCGAAGATAATTTTTTCGAAGACCTTCGAGGCGGAGCATAAAAGGCTAATTGGGCGGTAGCACTCAACTGACGCCTTGTTCTTTTCTTTAAAAATTGGGGCCACTTGACTTGTTTTCCAGTAGGTTGAGAAGAGCCGCTGGTTAATGAATGTGCGGAAGAGAAGATAGAGCATTTTTGACAGAGTATCAGAAAGATTTTTTAGGATTATATTACCTATACCATCAAAACCTGATGCTTTATTTGTTAAAAAAATTTTGAGAATGAATTCGATTTTGGTTTCTCCAATGTCAGATTTCTTCTGACAGTTTGTATTTCGTGTGAGAGGGTTAGGATTTGATTCCTTTTGATATACACTGATGAAGAATTCGTTAAAAAATGTAGCTTTTTGGGTGTCATCTCTATTGGGTTTTTCCTTGTGAAACATTTTTTGGGAATATTGCCTGGAATTACTTATTTTGTTCAAGTATTTTTGTGGGTCACTGAATCGTCTAATGCTTGTTACTGTTTCTTCGTAAATTGCTTGATCTTCAGTCAATGCTATTTGAAGATTTTTTTCCAGTTTTTTGTGTTTTAGGATAGGGCTTAAAGTAGGTTTGTTTAAAGTAGGGTTGTTTTGCCGATCAATACGCCGTTTTAATGTTTGTACTTCTTTTAGCATGTGAGACGTACTTGGTGTCACCCACGGGGGGAGAGTTGATCTGTGTGATGTAACCTTGGGTACATTGTTCTTTATTTTGTCCCATAACCATGCATACTACTGACGCAGGAGCTCATTTACATTACTGTAACAATACGGTATGAAAGGTTTGTCTTTTATTTCTTGATTTAAGACGTTTAATATAGTAAACAATTAGTAGCCCTGTTTTTAGGAGTGACCTCGTGGTTCGGGGATACTGAGAACCAGCCATGAGTTCACTATTTTGCATATAATTAAGTTAATTAGAGCGTTCTGATCGAAGCCGGAAACAGTAACTTTTTTTGTCGACCCGATGTTAGAAAGACCACCAAAAGAACTGGCTTTGGCAGAGACGGTGAAAAGCATGTAGAGCTGTGTTTAGACGCTAGCCAGTTGTTTTTATAACCTAGCATTATTGTACGTCGATATGTACTTCCGCGCGAATGTTACACTTACAAAGCTTGCTCCGTGTGTTAAGACCTGCTCAAAATTTACCGTGCTAAGACCTGCGCTTTGAATCTACTATACTGTTACGTCACACAAGAGCTTCTTACCGACAGCCCATGGAGTGAGGATCATACCGCCTGGTCGCTTCTGATCGGTCCTGTAGAGCTGTCGTGGCGCTAAAAAGAGGCTCTAAATCAAATTTGTTTCTGACTGGATGAATTCACGAAGTCAGGGTATGCATGGGTCTAGAACTGCGCGTTACAAAGGTCCGTCTGAAGTGACTTTGTAATTTCAGATTAAAATGGATTACTCTTCGGCGTTTTCGTTTGAAAGTATAAACAAGTATAAACCGTCATTTGAGTTAAAGAAATCGAAAGGTGGAGTAATGCCGGATCGCTCTAAATATACAACACTTATAAATGTCGAAAGTGACGAGCCTGAGCAACGAGGTAAAAAAAACGACGTAAACTATGTCGTTACATATTTTCTTACTGCGATAGGGTTTCTCCTTGTCATGCTGACAGCTCCTTTCTCGCTCCTATTTGCAGTGAAATCAATTGGTGACCAGGAGCGTGGGATTCACTTCCGACTTGGAAGGTTTTGGGATGTACGGGGCCCAGGAATTACTTTCGTTATTCCATTAATGGATAAGCTAAACAAGATAGATCTCCGAGTGAAGGCTTTTCATGTGCCACCAATGCTTGTTATGCTTCAAGATGGCGGATCAGTTTCACTTGGAGCCACAATTATGTACTCCATTCAAGATGCAGTTGTGGCCACTCTGTCCTTGCAAAACATCAACCACACCATTCGGACTCTTGCTCAGTCAGTCATGTACCAAGTTGTGAGCCTTTATTCCATGGAGAAGCTGCGCAGAAACAAAAAAGACCCAAACGCTTTCATTAAAAAAGAACTGCAGGAGGAGATTATGCAATGGGGTCTGTCTATACACAATGTTGAGCTCTCTCAAATTACCGAATTGACTCCGCCGCCCACGGCAGTTCAAAATGTCCAGGAGCAGTTAGGACCTATTTTTGGGCAACTTGGTGGACTTGAAGGGCTTATATCTACAGCGGCTGATTTTTACTTGCCACAATCAGATGGCATTGAGGAAACTGAGATCGAAGTATCGCGCAGCTTGATACAAACTTTCAAAGACAAAATTGAGAAACTTCTAGATTATTCAATGACAGAGACTATTGGTAAAAAGTTCATGTTCCATCTGTTTCCCGGAAGCACTATTTCAGACAACTGCTTAGACAGTTCACGAATTTTGGTGCTAGATTGTAAAAACTCTCCCGTAGGCGTTAAAATTTACGGACATGACGAGATGAGCTACTACGAGCGAGCGAGTTGCGACGTGGAAGTGAAAGTCGGGATTTCCGACTTACTGAAGCTATTGAATGGCCAAATATCAAAAACCTCTCTCTATTTCCAAGGACGAGTTGAAGTAAATGGCGATACTTCAGCCCTTGAACTTCTGTCACAATTTAAAGACGAGTTTCAAATATCTGAATTATAGTGATTCCAAATAGTGATACTGAATTTTCATAAACCACAAAATTTATTTGTACAAAAATTTTTCGCTCAGTCAATAATTGTTTCATAATTATTCTTCTATCCTTTAATTTAAGATTTTCCCTCTCATTTCATTTAAGTCTCACTATAAAGAACTCAATGAAATTAACAATGATGGCAACATTGACCAGATTTGCCGCCAAATCAAAGACGTTTTTTCGGTAATCGTCATTCGTTAAGTTGACATAAGTATCAATGGCAGAACAAACCTATATTCAGAAGAAACAAAAAATAAAACTCAAATAGTAGATTCCACTTCAAAAACTGAAGTGAAGCCATAATTTTTTTTAAACCTTGCCTTAGCCACCAGACAGCCATGCTTTAGCTTATAACTCTAGCGCTCAGCTTAGAGTATTATTACGAACCTTCTTTTATTTCTAACCTAACTCGCAAATAAGAATGTTCACTTATTTGGAAATGTCACTGAAGCATTGGAAATTGCTTAGCATCTGTTCTCTGCTTTATATGTGGCTAACATTTGGTTACCTGTAAGCTTCCGTAGATCATTGGTTAGTGTGCGAGACTCTTAATCTCTAGGTCGCAGGTTCGAATCTCAGACGTAGCCGTAGTTTCGCAAATTTTATGGCTTATTTCTACTTTTCTTATCTATCTGTCTATCTATCTTACATTATTTAATTTGCGTTTCACTTGACGCATGTTTAAGAAGTCCCTATGTTGACATGTTTAAGCTTTTTCAACGTTGTTTTTTTGGCATGCTTAACGAAAGAATTATTGCACGTTTAAGCTATATCGTATATTGTAATAATTAAGAAATATCTTTTAGCACACGTTTAAGAAGTCGCTATATTGGTCTGTTAAGAGCCAAATCATTGGAATATTTACCCAAGTCGACGTTCAAAAATCTGTTGGAGCGCAAATGCTTAAACTCTACTTTTTTTCCTAAATTCGCAACATAAAACTATCAAATTTTTGTTTCACACTTTATCTATCAATCTATCTATCTATCTATCTATCTATCTATCTATTATTTAATTGGCGTTCTATGTGAAACATGTTTAAGAAGTCCCTATGTTGACATGTTTAAGAGAACTCTATCTTTGCATGTTTAAAGTTTTCAACGTATTATTTTTTGCACGTTTAAGCTATATCATATATTAAAACGCTTAAGAAATTTCTTTTAGCACATGTTTAAGAAGTCTTTATGCTGGTCTGTTAAAAGGCCAAAACATGCAAGGGTTGAAAAGTTAACTCAAGTCAACGTTTCAAAATCTGATGGAGCTCGAATTTCTTAAACTCTTTAAATTTTTTCCTTTATTCGCAACGTAAAACTATCACAGTTTTTGTTTCACAGTTTACTTAAATAGTTCCGAGTTTCGCACCACCATAGTGGGGTGCTATCAGGGCACACTCATTGACTGCAAATCTATCGTCCATTTATGACTGCTCAAATCCTTACGGTTTTCGAGATATGGCGTCTTTTATGATTTTTTCTTTTTTTTTTCAAAGAACTAGATATAAAAAACTAAAGTTGTGTTTCTCAACCCTCTAGTGGGGTGCTATCAGGGTACCCTTAAGGCCTGCAAACCTCGCGTCCGCGTTTGACTGCTCAAATCCTTATGGTTTTCGATATAGGGCGTTTTGTATGACTTTTCATTTTTTTTTTTAAAAAACTTTGATATAAAAAAGCTAACCGAACTTGATTTTCTCAACCCTATAGTGGGATCTTATCGGGGTACACTCCAGAGCTGCAAATCTAGCGTCAAAGTATGACTGCTCAAATCCTCATGGTTTTCGAGAAATTGCGTTTTTATGATTTTTTCTTTTTTTTCCAAAAAATTAAGATATAAAAAAACTAACCGAACTTGAATTTCTCAACCCGAAAGTGGGGTGCAATCAGTGTACCTTCGAGGGCTACAAATCTAGCGTCCAACTAGGATTACTCAAATTCTAATGGTTTTACCGGTGGTGCGATTGAAGCGCTAGTTCAACTAAATTTCAAGGTCTTAAACCTATTGTGGGCTGCTGCCAGGGTGCTTCCAGGGGTTGCAAGTCTGGCGTCCAAGCATGACAGCTCAAATTCGTTTGGTTTTCGAGATCTGGCGTTTTTTATGATTTTTTTTCCAATTTTTTTTTTTCGAAAAACATGTATATAAAAAAAACTAATCGAACCTGATATTGTCAAGCCTATAATGTGGTGCTGTTAGGGTACATTCAGGTTTTTGTAAATCTGGCGTCGAAGTTTGACTGCCAAAATCTTAATGGCTTTCGACATATGGCGTTTTTCATGATTTTTTAATTTTCTTTTTAGAAAAACTTGAATATGAAAAAAAACTAACCGAACTTGAATTTCTCTACCCTTGAGTGGGATACTGTCAGGATACACTCAGGGTTCGTAAGTCTGGCGTACAAGTATGATTGCTCAAGTTCTTTTGTTTTCCAGGTATGGAGTATTTGTGATTTTTTGTTTTTTTTTGCGAAAAACGTAAGTGTAAAACAAATATTAATCGAACTTGAAGTTCTCAGCCCTGTGGGTTGCTGTCTAGATATACTCAGATGTTGCAAATCTTGATCTAAGTATGACTGCTCAATTCTTTAGTTATCGAGATATGGCGTTTCTAATGATTTTTTCAAAAAAATTAGATAAAAAACTAACAGAACCTCAAGTTCTCAACCCTAATGCGGGGGTACTGTTGTACTGTTCGTTGCTCAAGTCCTTTTAGTAATCGATATGTGTTGATTTCTTTGTTTTTTAGGATGCTGTTGCTGGAAAATATAGGATAGCAAATCTGCGCAAATCATTTTGGTCTTTGATATATAGCGTCGTTTGATGAAATGGAAACCCTTGATAAATGAGTTCAGCTTATCTTCACGATTGCATTGAATGTCTTTGTTTTAATACATGTTTTAGGAAGCTCTTTTTACGTTCAGCGATCTATTTGAAGCACCGTAGTTGTTAGTCATGCGCTATTTGCTAATTATAGAGCTGATTTTTGTCGTGTTCTGGCTAGTGTCCTCTGTACTAAATGTTTCACAGAACTAGCATTCACAGTCAAATCCAATTTTTGTGGAAACCCCGAGTTATTATTATTTTTCTGTGAAGACAAGACACTTGTAAGCTTGTAAGGTTGTTTTTTTAAGGAAAATTCTCAAAATATCTTCACGTTCAATTCGATTTTTCGCTGTTTTGATATTTTAAAGTTTAATTGTTTTGTTTGCTTAAATAGAAAGCCACATACGCTTGTGAAAAACAGTGTAAATAGCGTGAAAAAACGTGATTGATTTTGTTTCGAAAGTGGAATTAAGTTCTTACCATTCAGTGGAATAAAAAATTGATTTTCTATAAAATGTGCTAGTTTTATCAAAAAAGTGTCAATCGGATAGGTCAATTCGTTTTGTGTCATTTGAAGACCAAAATGTTAATCCTTTTTTTTACAAGCAAAGCTTGTGTTACAGTTTGAACTTTTTTTCCAACCTAAGTCGCAAATATTAGTGCTCATTTTTGAAAGTGTTCATTTTTATCATTCAGACTATTATAATACAAGTAGCTTTTTAGCTTCAAGGTATCATGGATCTGTAGAGTAGAGGTAGGGAAGGAGACTGGGCAGGGTCGGATGTTTTTTGAGTTTTTTCGTATGCTAGTGAAAATCCATCCGCTCTATAAATTAAGGCTTATTAGTTGGTAATTTTTTTTTTTCAAATTGACTAGTGCTGCTAATGCGTCATAATTGGCTTAATGCGTCACTTTGCAATTTTATAGTCTCATAATTGTCGTGCCTCAATGAAGAATTTTTGTTGGCTCAATGTTCCCCTCATTCAGTTTTTCCCAGTATCGTTATCGGTCATATTTTTGCTTGTGTATGCAAAGTACAACTTCGCCTCTGTCCTGGGGGGATAAAGCTCAATAGGTTCTTGAGACATGTTTATAAACACTTGAAAATAGTTTAGATGATATGAAATCATAAACAGATTCTCCAACGAATGAGGAAGGCCAAAATATCACAATATCAAAGCTCAAAAATTACAATCAAAGTGAAAAAGAATCAATAAATTTGAGGCAAATAAAGCTACTTTTTTCTGTCCTCAAAGGATGAAAAGTGTTTTGCACACAATATTAAGGTGCTGCGGAGAGCAATGTTTAATATCCAGATCCAAAGCTAGAGCATCAACCCTGATCATTTGCTTTCTGATGAGGCAATGGTCGCCCAAACAAAAGTTTACAAAAAAAATTATAGAATCGAATTTTTTTAATAAAATTTGATAAAATTTTTTTTATAAAAAAAGGAGATTGCTCAATTGATCCGCTCAATCAAATCTCATTCCAGTCGATGAGACATATTCCAGCTTAACAGGTCGAGCCAGAAGTTCCTTAGTACAAGATTTGCCAAATTACTTGAAATGCATCCTTGGTCAGTTGCGAGGAGTTGGCGTTTCACTCGACACTTGTTAAAGAAGTCATGATGTCGCCTGGTTAAAAAACTAATATTTGTCTAACTTCTCTGCGGATGCGAATTACTTTGTTATTATTATTTTTTTATAAATAAGGTACCATGGACTGCAAATCATCATATATCAGTTTTAGAAGATTTCGCATCTGCAACTTCAACATATTTTCAGCATAGCGAAGCAATATGTTGATTTTTATATTTAAGTTGTCCCAATTCTGTGGCAAAAGATTGATTCTGTTGACCATACGAAGCGACTGTTCATTCTAAAGTTTGTTATTAAGAGTCGATGAATGTAGTCTAGACTCTCACATAGATCGTAATGATTTATTTAAGGAAAAGTCTAAAAATTTTTAAGGCTCAAATTTACTTTTTGCGGTTTGACCTTCGATTTTTTTCAAGTTCAGTTCGTTTCCTTTGTTAAAAGACAGGGAAACTCCACTATAGAACATCGAAAGTGTAAAGGTCATGATAAATGTGATAATTTCTAATTACGAGTGTGGAATTTAGTTATCAGATTTCCCAGCGAAATAAAGTTTTACCTATTGATCCATTTTTTTTTTCAAATTGGTTTAACTCTATCAAAAAAGTGTCAATAATAAAGTATTCTGGAAATTCAAAGAGCTTTTTTGTCATCTCTTTTTTTTCTCGGAAATTCGAAAGCTGAATTTTTTCAAAAGCAAGTCGGTTTTGTTTCTTTTTCTTGCGTTCATCGACTCTTTTCCAACTTTCTCTTGGTTATGTTTTAAAATGTTGAAAGCGCATTTGTATGCTTTTAGCCTTTTTAGGATATTTTTTCGAAGATAAAAGTACGAACTTTTGGAAATCAAGTGTAGAGCTTTGGCCTTTCTAAAAACAAATATTATGAGTTTCTGGCGCTCACATGCTTTCGAGGTCAGATCCGAAAACCATCAGACAAAAGTTTAGACGAATGAATTTAAGTTGATTTCTTGTTTTCTTACGCAAGAATTCGAATCCAGATTCAGTTTACGCACCATAGTCAAACCGTGGGTATAATATGGCGCAGCGAGCAGTTACCAAAAAATCACTCCGTTCTGGAAAAAAGCCTCGGTGGAACCATTGATCGAGTGGGACAAATGGAACCAACAATTATTCCTAGGCATTATAGCTAAGGATGGAATAAACCTACAAAAGCTATTGCAAAATCCCCCACCTGTACGAAATCCCTACGAACCGGGGTATGAACTATCCATAGAGGGGAAACAAACACACAAGCACGAGGTCGCAATCTAAGTCAAGAGAAGCGAGTGATATGGGATAATCAAAGCGCTTATTTGGACAGACTCGGACGAACAGTAGATGGCGTCCCGTGGGAAGAAGCAGACATCAAATGCAGAAGCTACACATATATCTGTTTGGGGGCGGAAGGTCAAAGAAGAATAACACTATACTACCCGGATCTAAAGATCCAGGAAGTTACGACCAGGGATTTCTGGGAGAGACTGAGGAGACTGTTCCTAAAAGAAAAAAACGTTACCATTGATATGTATGAAGCCTTTACAAGGAAACAAGAGAAAACAGAGACGCGAGCAATATCACTGTAGCCTAACGGAACTTGTGGTAAAAGGGAACTTGAAATGCGCTAATTGCAATGACGGGGGACTGGAGACCGAATTTATCCGGGATCTGTTTACCGCAAACATGTCAAATGACGAGGTTCAGAAAGACCTCTTAGCGGAAACGAAAATGCCTGCACAAGCACTCGAATGTGCAATTAGAAGAGCGAAGGGTTTGGACAACCAATTACGTATTCGAAAGCAGGACTCAGCACCATCTAACCAAATGGCAACCATGAAAACAACCAGTTGGATTCATCCAGAGGAGAGGTAATAACAATAATCGATACCCGCCACGGGGAGGACGAGGAAGACAACAACAACAACAACAAGGCAACTCTTTTGGCCCGGGGCAATAACAACAATGCCCTGCGAAAGACAAAATATGTAACAAATGTACAAAACATATCCACTATGCACGGTTATGCAAATCCTCTAACCTCAATGTTATTCAAGTTGATCTGACATCTGAACCATCTCCTCAAGACACAGAAGTAGCAGCCTATGTTGAGTACCTGCAGGCAGGCGACCTTATTCCAGGTTGGGAACTCGTCCACCCGGATCACTCGACAACGAATTAAACCCGATTCGAAAGCAAACCAGTTGGTCAAATGGGAGAGGCCAATTTAAAAGTTCATTTATTGAGGGTTCGAGCAGGACCAAACAACCTCGTCTTCGGATACTGGGTTGCCCACGTCGTTCATCAATCAAAAAATGGCAACTCTTATTAGAGCGACCGTAAAATCAGCCAAACGATTACAAACCAATGATAACGACGAAGCGAATAGGATGGTCTGTTACAACGGATACAAAATCCCGTTGTTTGGAAGAATCATTGCGCCTATTGAATCAGGGGGATGAACAGTCAATACAGTCTCACTGATTGTGGTAGATGACAACCGAGCGAACATCCTGGGAAGAAACATCCTACCTTTAATCGGAGTGCAGCTACCGCAACAAAAACCAGCTGGTAAGTCAGTGAACCTTTTTTTCGGATGATACAAATTCTTCAGATGCAAAAATTACCAACTGGGTAAGGTATAGCATTCTAGAGGCAGTTCATAATAAAACGGAAAATTGTCACTCCGTAAGCGGACGAGAAACGCGAGTGGTTTGCGACGCGAGTTGGGACGGTATTGGGTGTGCGTTGGAACAAGAAACTCCGGATGGTTGGGCTACAATTGCTTATGCTTCACGTTTTCTCAATACATGCGAAAAGAAGTATGATGTAAATGATTTAGAACTCCTTGCGGCAGTCTGGGCAATATGGCGCTTGAAATATTACCTAGATGGTAGACGATTTACACTAATTACTGACCATCAAGCTCTAATCAGCGCCCTACAATGCAACAAAATCAGTAAAATCTATCAAAGTAGGCCTACCAGATAGATAGATAGACCGTTTACTGTCGTTCGATTTCGATATTCAATTAAACACAGCTTCCGGTATGTCATTACCACCATTTAGAAGAATCTTGTGGAAATGCCACAGCGGCACACCAACTGTTATATCCTTCCATCCGAATAACATTGCATCATTCGACACTTCGAGACACCCGCAGCCCAAAGACCTTACCTTTAGCGATATGACCCACCAAGTAATACCATCTGATGAGAGCCGAACCTTCAGGAGAGTGGACAATGAGAAAACTGATAGGATGTGTCAAACAATTCAAGAAGAGACCTCTCAAAACTGCCTAGTTACAACCACGGCAGAAAAAGAGGGTGTGCCCAAGTACAGAAAAATATAAGGAAACTATTCGACAGACTTCATCGCGGCCGCCACCAAGAGGGACCGGAACTAACAACCACTTCAATAACGTCAGAGACAGACAATCGGTGAGAGACGGCATACTGCTATCTGACGTCAGGGCAGTCATACCAAAACAACTTCGCCAAATCCTTGAGGATTCGCTCACATCCGGGACAAGGCGGTATGCTCGAAGAGGCCAAAAACGTGTGGTATCCGTACATACATCGCGAGCGATATCGTTGCCGCGGCTCAAAACTACAAGGAATGCCGCCAATAAGGTAAAAACCTTAAGGTCAGGTCAGGAAAACAACATTTCATGGCGTTAGACGCTGTAGTAGAACCCAACGGAGAAATCCATTTGGATTTTTCCGGACCGCTACCAGACGAAAACAATAAGGAAGATTATATACTGGTAGGTGTCGATCGATTTTCTAGATTTCCGTCAGCAAAAGTAGTAACAAAATGTTAAGGCGGACACAATAATTTGGTTAATGCAAACACAGATTGTTAACCGCGGGGTCCCAAGGAACCTTTGCTGTGATCAAACACAGGGGCTTAGGGCGAAAAAATTTGTGCTATTTTGCAAAAGCAATAATAATAAACTGATATTTGCGCCAGTGGACGATCATTGCTCTATGCGCATGGTTGAAAGATTGATAAGAACACTTAAAACGCGACTCTCGGTTATGAAAATTGATAGTAGAAACAAACACTACAATTTGGCCTCTGATATGGCCGAACTCAATAAACTCAATAAAGCGTCACGCCGTTAAGCAATATTGCCACAATGCCTAAATCGTCAAATTTATCTTGTTAAAACACGAACCAAAGATTACTCACAAAACCAGCCCTAACAGCTGAGGCGATGTGGAACCGCGAGGCCAATAGTGAAGGTGAATTAGAAGTCACCTACCCTCAGCATCAACATCTTCCAGAGCCGATTTTCAACCCCGAACCAACAGCATCACGGCATACAGAAGCATTAGGACGAGCAGAAGCGACGACCATGTCAAGGGAAAATACAACACTCAGAGAACCAGGAACGAAAAAGAAGGCTACAGATAGGCCACAACGCCCCCAGTCGGCGACAGCAATTGGGATACTAGCGACGAAGAATTTGACCGTCAAGTAATGGAGAAGTTTCCAATAGGTGCGCACTTACCTTTATCTAATAAACCATATGATATGATAAGTGTAAGACGCGAGTTGGTAAAAAAAAACGCAAAAAACGATATATCGTTTATAAGAACAAGAAAACCAATTCGTACTCTCACAAATCAGGAAAAACAGAATATCGAAAGGGCACCACTAGAGTTCCTCAAAGATCTTGTTAAAGGCCCACAGTCCACGATCAACGTAAAACTTGGACTAAAAATTAAACAGGTAGCCCGGAAAACTGTTACCTCGGACGGAAAGTCAAAAAACCAGGGGTTTTTGGACCGCAATTTAAAATAATGGAAAATGGCTCTATAGTTAATTATTCATCCCACACAGCTTTGATTCGTGAGAACGGGAAACAACCACGGGTAATTAAACACGATGGTCGCGCTTTTGTACCGGATCCACGCGTATAAGGAAAATGTAGATCGGCGGCTCTAAAGTTTTTTGCTGCGTATAAACACTTACCATGAACAAAACCTCGTGTTTCTCTGGTAAAAGACAAGACACAATCGGAACGAGAAGCTATAAAACCTGGACAGTCCACCAGCCAAGCACAACCTAAAAACATAAAAAACAAGCCAGCCCAAAAAAATCTACAAACCAGACAGAACCCGAAAAACTCCAAACGAAAAAAGTCAGCCCTAAAAAATCTACCGCAGAATATTGAGTCGATCCTAGCACAATCTCTAAACCGATGGGCAATGGGACCGGAAAGACTTTTCAAAGCTGCCAATTCCAGAGCTAGACAAACAACAAGGAAAGACGAGCCGAGGAAAACCAATCTTCCATATAAACCAACTGGCAAACGTAGTCCTACAAAAAAGAGAAATGGCAAAAGAAGATATCCAATTCGAATGTGATACCTCTATTTCCCTCTCATCTGACAAGAACTGACCCGCAAACTGCCATCACCGAAAAAACCAGCCGCAAAGACACTTGATACCAAACGCATGCCGGTGGAGTTCAAACAAGAATATCGCCGCTCTACTAGGGCGCGTACAAGTACCCTAGCCGGGAAATTCGGGAATGCAATACTGATCAACAAAATCGAGGAACAGGGGTCAGAAGTAAAAACGTGGTCTGCCAAGTACAAATAGTGCCAGCATCAATACAAGCCGAAGCCACAGCTTCCACCTCAAGAGAAGAACCACAGGAGGATATTTCGCTCTCATCAGTCGATTGTAGGGAAATCCAGTTGGACACACAATCACCGGAACACATTAGAGCGGCAAGCGAACAAAAAGACTACGAGCCGGAAGACACAAACGCACAGGAGAGTCACAACGCGATATCTGCGACCCTAAGTCCACTGGCGGGACCAGACAGGGCGATCAGTTCACGCTACGTCATTGACCGACCATCACGAACAAACATCCGGACGCCGCGTTCTTAAAGAATTTCGAGACGGCAATGAGTATTTTACAGTCAATATCGCCAATAAAAAAACTCAATGAACGAGAGGACAACAACCCGCAAAACAAACAATTGTCATTAAGTCTGATACCAAAGATGTTACTAAAAGTCAGCACGGAGGAAATGAGAAACCAAGAGATATTTGCCATATCAAAAAAGGGGAAGTGTTATTCGGTTGGATATAAGAAGGAAACCCATAAAATGGAATAGGTGTCATGCCCACTAAAACATGAATATAAAACCATAGTGTAATAATTACTTAATCTATTGATGCTAGTTATGATAACCAGTTGGTATAGATACATAAATTATAGAAGTCTGATATAAATACGTACTTATTAAACTTAATCAGATAAGTACTAGTTATTATGAGTTTCTGACACTCATATACTTTCGAGCTCAGATCTGAAAACCGTCAGACGAAAGTTTAGTGGAATGAATTCATCTCATTTATTTAACTCGCCTTATTTTCTTACGCAAGAATTCGAATCTCGATTCAGTTTACGCACCGTAGTCAAGCAGTGGGTATAAAAGCTGCAGTAGGTTTGTGCATATGACACCCTTTTCTTATGTTAGATTTGTTTGCGTTTTAGGCAGACCCTGTGTGTAGTTCAAAAAATTCCTGAAAAATAGCTCGATGACCTTTCAGCTTATCGAAGTGAATCTTTTTTTTTGGTAGAATTATTGTAGAATGCCAGCTACAAAACATGACAAGAAACAAAAATTTCTGGAAATGCTGTCTCGTCACGTGAGATCGAAAAAATATTTTATTTTAATCTACTTCAATCAGTTGAGTTTGATTAGAACTTGTTTTACATCACCACCTTCCATATCATTAATTTCCAGTTAAATTACACTTACAAGTAAAAAAGTTGGGGAATATTACTTTCATGGTTTTATCCGAATCAGAAATTGCTTTCCCATTGTAGCAACATTTGGTTGCACTTGCAAATTGAGTACACCAAATCAACCATAAATAAGCATCAATGAAATAATTTATTATTATTTTGACACTCAGACACCCCGGCAATCAAAACCTGGACCTGAAACTATATATTTTTTGCTGTTTCAAGATGTTAAAATTCTGAAACAGCTGTTAATCCTGTACTAATTGAACCGTTTCAAAATCTTGGGAAACTTAGCTTCCAATTCTTATCTTTCTAAACTGAATCAAAGAGTAATTTTCAAGATTAATTAATTAATGATCAAAGCTCAATTTGACTATTCCAAGTATAATTCCGTTCTGAAAATCAACCTCACACCTGAACATTAAATACATTTGTTCACTCAAGAGCCAGCTACATTGTTGCATTTGCGATCAAAAATAATGGATCGTACCTTTATTTGATACATGGGATTATATCAACAGTGTTTCAATACAAATACAGCAGTCCGTTGTGTGCACGCGGAATTGCGAATTTGTGCTCAAATGTGCATTTTATTGGCAATGGACTTAAAGCCTGTTTTATCCGCTTCTATTGAGCGCCTGGCAGTTACTATTAGATAGTGTAAGCTCTAAGATGCAGCTGGAACAGTTGTTGCAGGCAGGAAGACAACTGCCTCATAATCCTGAGGTCCGAAGTATGAATCCCATAGTTGGATCATTGTTAGTTTTAGTTTTTGAACCGTTTTTGGGTACGTTCTTGCACTTTTGAAGCTCCTTATGCCATTTTCTGCGTGTGAGATTGTAGCGCAGCTTCACCGCAGTGTTAGAACCTTGGGAAAGTGAGTGTCATATAATCAAGTAATCTGGTATTTTTGATATTTATAACATAAAAACAATTTTAACCGATTTTTTTCGAAAGCAGGTTTAAAAATTTTATAATCATCTTTAGTTAGCTCTAGGAAACAATTTACCATTAATTTCAGTTTTGCTGATTTTCTTTTTTAATTTTTAATTTTTTCTAACACACCTTCGAAGCGTAGTGTATTATTACGAAGATATTTTTTTCTTACCTAATTCCCAAAGAAAAGTACTCAATTGGTGGCACTTTTGGTATGTTTCAGTTTACTCATATCTGAGCTTATTTAAGCATAAAAAATTTAATGGCTTATGTTGCTGCTTTATTTTTGGCTAGTGCTAGACCCTGTTTGAACAATCATGCACTATGAAAATATATGGCATTTGTTGTTTTTCGTTGTTTTTTTGCAACGCTTTGGAAAATTATTACACTTCTGCAGAAATTTCACCTTTTCTCAAAAACTATTGTACCGCTTTTCAAGTTGAAAACTTTAGTTAATTTAAAAAAATTCTCAAAATATCTCAGAGATAAAAATTTAACAGAAAAATAAATCAGGGATGCGAGTTTTATTTGTGCAAGTGCCTATTTGTGCAAGAGCAAAATCAGAGATAAAAATTTAACCGAAAAATAAATCAGGGATGAGAGTGAAACCAGATGAGAGTTTTTTTGTGCAAGTGCCTATGCTCTCCGTTTTTAAAAATTATATCTGGAAAAATGTCCAATTTCTGAAATGCTGCCCGTTTTTTTGGAAAGTTTTTTTTTCAAAAACTAACCTGCTGATTTTGAGGTTGATAATTTTTAAAACTAACATGGTGCTAAGATTTTCCCTGCGTTTTCTGTTTATCCTATTTTTGTTTTGGTGTAGAAAAGCTGATATTGACATCGGAAATATTCGTTTTGAAATTCTTACCTGTTTGAAAGAAATTTCGTCACTCTGTAAAATCTGCTGTTTTGGGTCCAATCTATTTAGTAGCACGCTTCAGTAGAGAAAAGTATTTATATTAGGAAAAGTCAAACTTTTGATCGAGTTTTGGAATCTTTTTCATTTTTGTTGAAAACTTCCCGAGATAAATCTGAGATAAAGACTTCAATTGAAAGAGCGATTAGTAGTTTTCTCCTTTCAATAAGTGGCTTATCCACTACATAAGCAGAGAAACACGAGGTTTTAGCGTAAAATCCATTTTTTTGAAATTTCAAAAATATCGCATTTTTTATCAGTATAATATATTAAAAATACTAGAAAAGGTAGCTGTGGCATTGGCTGGGCCACTAGCTTACTTCCAAGCAACCGTGGCGAAGATGCGAGGACCTAATACTCCTAATCAAGAGGTCGGAAATTCAAATCCGGAACATTTAAATAGTTTTTTTTGGTCGAATTTTTGCTGCATAACATTGTAATCTGATAGAAACTGTAGCTGCTTTATTGGTGGCTAGTGTTAGTAAGTATACAAGTGGCCGTTTACCAGATGTGAGAAACTGATACTCCTAATCTCAAAAAAGTTCATGGTCTTTTTATTCTTTTCTTTATTTCACTTTGTTTTGCCTGTTTTGAGCTATTTTCCTCGCTTGTGTTTGCGAATCGCAGCTTCACCTGTTTAAAATTTTTCAAACAGTTTTGGTAATGAAAGCTAAGTTCTAATATCTTTTTTCCTGTTTTCACTGGTTTGAACTTTTGTTAATCTTCATTTTTTAGTGTTGAAATTGGTAGACATTTTGTATCGCCGAGCTCCGCTTTTGCAAAAATTCTTGAAACATCAAATCAAACTACCCTCCTTTAGTTAGCATATAGGTGGAATTTATTTTAGACAGTAATTAATTTTTCTATCATTATCCATATTATTTTTCCGGATTCGTTTTTTTTTCGTTCTATTTTCCGCTGGCTCATTTTAAGTTTTTTTTAGTTAGTCGTCATATTTTTGAGACGGTTTTTTTGGCTTTTTTTCCAAAGCATTGGCGTTTATTTTGATTCAAACTGTTTTTACTATACTGGATAGCTCGGTAATTTGTAGATTTACCAACTTTGATTTTGAATACTTGTTGCGATGAAACAGTTTCGGCTAATCTTATATCGGTTTAGTCAACTTGTGTCTCGTTGTTTTGAGTGCAAAATTCTATAATGCTTTAATGTGTTTTAAGAAGGATAGGTTGAAAAAAATTAAAGATTTTCGGCTCAACGGTAATCGATCCAAAATTTGTCGCCTTAGTTGCTGCTCGAAAATGATCTCAAATAATTTAATAGTGGTTTTTGGACATCATTCGAGAAAAACGTGTGAAAATTTGGTTTGTTCAGATTTTATCTACTTCTACATTTTTGAGTGTCTATTCGGTTGAGAATAAATATGATAGATAAAATTACGGGGGTGTAGCGATTAGCATGTGTGCATATTAGCATGTGATTTGCGCGCGCTTTCAAACGAAAACCAATTTAGCCTAGAATTTCGAAAGCTTACGAAAATAATTTTTGAGTGTCTGTTAAACTATGTAAGAGCTGATGTTCTAGCTCAATTCTTTTTACTATGCAAGTAGACAAATTTTGCGGAAAATGTTCAACAGAAAAACGGCCCTAGTCCTGCGGATAATCTTTTATGGTCAATAAAGCTGTTTTAGAAAAAACTGATTAAATTGTTGCGCCAGATTTCATCTAATAATGCATTTTTATTATGTTTTTCTTATCCTTTCTGGATGATGTAAATTTGCTTCTAATTTAGCGGACTTTCGCCTTTTTTCTGCTCAGCGGGCTTTGCCAATTTTGAGAAAAGCCATTAATGCTCATGTTATCTTGAAAGTTCGACTGTAAGGAAGAGCACAAACAACTTTTAATGGAAGCCTCCTGTGTGCGTCTAATTTAAGTTTATGCAAATAGTTTTGTTTGATGAAAAACTGAGTAGAACCGTTTTATGTAAAATTGTACGACAAACGACAAAATCAAGGTGCATTAAAGCTTGTTTCATTTTCAACAAACCAGCTATCAAATTTGTTTTTTTTTGTCAAAAAATTTGCTGACAGTGATAGTTGGTGGATATTTTTTTAAATGCTTATAGCGGTTGAGAATAAATATGATGAGATAAAATTACAGGGATGTAGCGATTAGCATGTGTGCATATTAGCATGTGATTTGCGTGCGTTTTCAAACGAAAACCAATTTAGCCTAGAATTTCAAAAGCTTACGAAAAATACTTGATTTGTAAGGGGACCCAAAATTTTGTTTTCGCCTATTACCCATTCCATCAGCAAGGGTATTGCAACTGGGTAATACTAGCTTTTTTGCCGTAAACAACTTTGTTCACAGAAAGGGAAAGGTGCTTTTTAATAGGAGTGGCAAATTTCACGACTGCTGACAAGCTAAATTTCTTGAAAATTTAAATAAAATTTAAGTTCTTTCAGGTAGTAATTATTTTTTCGCAGACCCTAAGGTTAAGTTCCTTCAGGTAGTAATTATTTTTTCGAAGACATTTCTTGAAATTTTTTTTTTCGAGTTTGTGGTTTTAGTCGTAGTTTTCTCATAACCCGAAATTTTTTAGGTCAAAAGTTTTGTTTTCGGCTCAACAGGGGCCGACTCAAAGTTCGTGGCTTTTTTGCCGCCCGTAAATTGTATCCCTATGATTTCAAAGTCTATTTATGAGCATCATCCGATACAAATGCCTTCAACAATATGCCTTCGTTAAAAATTCGACTGGGTGCGCGCTGTTCAAAATTGCAAACTTGAATAAACAAATTTTGTAGAAGCAAATCTTCGAACTACATTTTTTGTGGGCTTACTAATTGATACACATGCTAATTGACCGGTCCCCTGAAATTCATGATTTCGAAAGACACAAAATAATAGTTTTTATTCTGTTCATTTTTTAAATCAATTTTCACGGAACACAGATGAAACAATTTATTCATGAGGGAAAGCACCAACAAGCGAGATAATAAGCTGTTTTGGCCTCTGGTTCAGAATCACATGTAACTGTTTGGTTAATTTTCTGTCTGGGTAATGTTAGCTCATCTTCAAGCAGCGAGAACGGACCATGGTGGGACTCAACTTCTGAACTTTTGATTGACAAATGAGCGCGTAGCTACCCCTCTCACCTCTCAAAAAAATGTCAGAAAAGTAATTTAAGCTAAAAAGCAGTACGATTACACACCAAGTCATTATATCGTTATCCGGACAAAGAGAATTAAAATTGAAATTAGAATTACGTTTTTCAAAAGTTGGTTACAAAAAAAACAGACGAAATTTGCTTACAGCTTTAGCAGAGTTCAATCAAAAAATACGAGAAAGCTATCTGTTGAATTGCTAAAAAACCATATCAAAATGAGGTACTTACGAATCCTATAGAAATTTAAGAGAGTCTCCAAACATTTGTGCAAATATTTGAAACTTGATTTTGAATAAAATTTTGGTAATTCATATAGTTAAAATGACATTTTTTGGCTGTAAAAAACAAAGGAATGAATGCAAGATTAAGAGGGCTATACCCTTCTTAAACGTTGTTGGGCTTCATAAGCGGCTGCCTTTGATATAGTTTTGTCAGCAATTTAACTGGTAATTAGGTTTGTGTAAAATTTTTGTAAAAAAGCTAAAAATGATCCGTTTTTGGGCTCAAACTTGTCAAAGGTGATTTCATATTGAATCAGTTTTCACCGCTCTTGGTCCTTGTTTCGAAAAAAAATATCCTCCCGTCGAGAAAAAGAGGTCTGAAATTTTTTTAAATACTACCGTGCTTAGTGTATTAGTATGAATCTACTTTTTTTCAACATAACTTGCAAATAAAAGTGCTGATTTGGTGGCATTTATGCTATAATCAGAATCTGTATCCTTGGATTTTTCACACCTTCTGTTCTCTGCTCTAATGGTGGCTAGTGTTTGTCTATCGTCAAGCGTCCGTGGCTGAGTGGGTAGTTTGTGTGATTTTCAATCCCAAGGTTGCTCATTCGAATCCCTGGCGTAGCAAACGTCCTACTACTTTGAGGCGGATTTATACTTTTTTATTTCACTTTTTTTCCCACTAGGTTTTGCGAAGCACAGCTACGACGCTGTGTTGATCTACGTTTTTTTAGTAACATTACTAGTAATTTTTCTAATATTACATGTATTGCCTCTAGTTCTTGCAGTTTTTAAGCAATTGACCAATTTTACGACCTTTAAAAAACAACGGCATTTTGTCACCTGAATCATTGTTTTCGGAGCATTCGAAGCTTCTTGTCCAGCAATCGGCTATCTATCTTGCTGTATAAATATGGTTTTTTCTTGTATAATAGCAAGTTAGGGGGCTAGTATTCACTCACTTTTGTGAAAAATTTTCAGATTAAGTTTCCTTTTTTCCTAAGGATTATAGGAGATTCAGCAAATCACACGTTGTTATCAAAGCAAATCAGGCAGCAAACTGTTCTTTTTTAGTTTTGTTATGAAACCAAAGGGAACCTATATTTTTGAGTTTATTTTAACGCTGGCGGTAATTAAGCGTTATCAAATCGGAATGCAGATTTTTCCAGGTTAACAACATATAGAGCTAAATCATCTGAATCATTGGTAACAGCACATGCGCTACATGAAAGTGCTCACATGCCCAACTTCTTGAAGATTCAAGTTAAAATACTGGTTGCTGTTGCAGTACTTCACAGTATTGTATTAGTACTCTTGAAATTGCAGTGTTTTCACGGAAAAATTCAATTGTTGTTCTGCTAACTGTCTGATTAGGTTTTTTCGGCTGATTTTCTGCAGCATGAACTTTCTGCATAATCTAGTTATGATTGATAAAATGGGTAGTCCTTTTGATTTAATCCTTTTATGTATAATTTCCTGTTTTATCCCATTTCGTTGAAAACGTCTATTCGGCTTTAATAGTTTCGGGCCGTTTCGCTGAAAGCAATTATTCGGCTTTTTTGTTTTGATGCTACATTGGCATAGGCGCATCATATAGCGTTAATTGGAGGGTTATAATAGAATTTTAGTTGGGTGTGTTCTTCAAGGTGAGGCGATGTAAAAACTTTGAGTCCTAAAGCTTTATGCCAATTTTTCGTGACAGTAATTTCGTTTCCCGTTCAACTATCTAGACACATTTTGCCTGAATGCTAGTTTAATGCTGGCATTGGTGTTTCACGTTTCAATTGTCAAAAAATTATTTTGGGTGAAAGAGTCGCTGTTCTTTTTGCCAACAAAACTAGTTATCTTTTTGGTAAATTTAGCATTATCTGTCTTTCCGTTATCATTTGTAGTAATTTCATTTAGTTTCGTTCACATAGCGCCTGCTGTTCGAAAATCTGAACAAAAATTGTCAATTTTTTCAGTGAGATCAATGATTGGGCGAGGAATTGTTAAATGTCATCCTTGCCACGTGTAGTACCGCTAGCTTTTTCCTACAGTGCAATAACTGATAAGCTACTGGACTAGGTGGTGGAGAACTAGAATATTGTCGGTAGCAATGAACGGGTTGAACACTAGACGTATCTTCATGGGCCAGTTGCCGAGACACACTCGGGACTTCCACGTGAAGATAGTGTTGGACAGTTACCACTTCTCCTCTCGGGTGGTGAAGATGGGCACTGGCTATGCATTCGTGGACATCGAAGACAGACAGGGGAGGGACGAAGAGACACTTCTGCAAGTGTTGAAAAGTACGCTCCCAAATACTATTCATTTTCAATGTTGACTTTGTTTTTAATTCCAAGTTTTCGATATTTGAACTCAATTTTCTACCCGCAATGGATAGCTTAGACTACCTTCATCGTAACTGATTCATTAATTTAGTTATTAATTGGTACTTTTTATTGAATGTTTGCTTGATGATGTTTTATTTTGTTTGCTTTTTGCAAACCTAAATATATCAACGAAAGGCTTCCGAGCTAATTAAAAGGTTTTTTTTCTGTATGTGTGCTTGACTTTAATTTATGATATTGATTTTAGGTATTCATGTAGATGGTCAGAGTGTGAAGGTCGAGTTCTGTTCATCGGGTCCACGATCATACGGATCGGATAGACGGTCAGTTTGAGTCATGAAATTCCATACGTAGTCTTTGTACGTTAGTTATATCATCGCAGGAGACAAATTCCCTTGTTTGTCGCATGCTCCCCCATCAAAAATAGTATATGGTGGTGCCAAATGTATGGTGACACAAGTTTTAGGGTCCCTCAGCTAAAAATTGATGGGTTCTTTTCCAGTTTCTCCCGTACATTTCAAGTTTTCTTACGTATTTTGATGACAGACTGCGTAATATTACGATGTAAAAATGAAAAAAAATTCTGTTCACAATAGTTAGTTCGTTAAACAGGCAAAGTTTCATTACGTTATGAAATTGTTGAGATGGTGATTCAAAATGAATTCAAATGTGAGGGGGGAGTGGAAAAGAGCCAATTGATGTCTTTATACAGGGTGAAAGCGGGAACCTTAGGGTTGTCAGTGGTTCGCATTTCTGAGGGAACGGGGGTCCACTAACCTTAGGTTAACTTAGTTATCATAGCCAATCTTATTTATCATATTATCTCAGGAGACGCATAAAATATGAGAAAAACAAATAGTTTTGAAATGATTTGAAAAAGCAGAATTACAAATCAAAATCATAAAAACCTGTCACACCAGTTTCGCAGCAACCGTTTCGGAAACTTTGGATGTGCCACCTACTATTGATTGATTACAAAAGAGATAAATAAATTCACAGCCTTTCGAAAACATCAATTACGTTGTCCTTATAACTTTCTACAGGTTTTTAAAAACAGACATTTTTAAAAAAAGTTAGAAAAATCCAATTGAATATAGTGCGAAATCTTAAATCCAATTGAATATAGTGTAGAACCTTAATTTCAATTGAATATAGTGTAGAACCTTAAATCCAATTGAATATAGTGTAAAATCTTAAATCCAGTTGAATATAGTGTAAAAGCTCTCGTTTTGGCATCTTGCAACAGGGTTCTAGTTATATGCTCATTTTGTTTTGAGAGCTCGTAAATCATGCCATGCGGCCGGCATGAAGTATAAATACTACTGTTCGATGGTTCTGTATTAGCTCTGAACTTTTGGTCGCATTGGTCGTACGTATCTATGCAATAATTATATTTTGTTAAGCAGTGGCTCTTGAGGTAATTTTGACGTCAAAAAGATTGTCGTTTAATTGGAAAATCTCGTATTCATATCTCGTAATCTCGAGTACTCTTTCCGCGAATTGTATGCAACCAAATTGGGGCAAATCATTTTTTGACAACGGAGTCATATAAATGGCTTGTAAATATTTATTTTTTAAGATTAATTGCACTAAATAAAGGCGATTTTTTTAAAAGTTTTAATTCTATGCGACACACCCTGTTTAATTATGATCATACAGCGCCGTGGTGATAAGTGAAAAGAGATTATTTGAGTATAGAGCCGAGACATGTTCGTGTTTATTCAGCTATAAATAATCGTTCAAAACTTGAATCAAATTATCTGGTCAAGTTTGATTGATTTTATTTCACGTGTTTCTTCAAGTAGCTTATTTTTCATACCACTGTGTAGTTTTTTGGCCAACAGTAATTGATAAAGCACGGCAATGGTTCCAAACAAAACGAAAATAGTACAAGATTTCTCTCATTTTGTCATTGTGTTTTGCTCTGGTGTCTTTTCATTGCAGATATTCTCAATTTTGCTCAATTAAATTCACTCTTTTTTAATATTTAGTTGAATTACCTCATAACGCAAGCCTTATTAAGAATTACATTAAACGCGAGCCATCAATCTTAAACATAGTTTCACTGACTGCTGATTATACTTTTCTAGCTTGCCAAATTTTGATACTTATTGGTTTTTGTACCACCTCAAACGAACAGCTGATTTTTATAGAATCATAATCGTGTTATATTGAGGGCTGATTTCGTAGTACATTATCTTGCGTCTGTTCAATTGCATTTTGATGAGAAGATAGAGTTAGAGAACTCAACGAAGGTAGCAGCAGTTAATATAGTAGTAACAACAGTCGACGACACCTGTATCAGCGACAATGGGCGATGGAGCTGACTTCCAGACTGGCGTGTTCTCCTGCTTCTCCGACAAGACTCTCTGTCTGATGTCGTTCATGTTTCCCAATTACGTGTTCGGCAGGATAGCCGAGGTGGTGTTGATGGAGGGAGAGAACTACTACACTGGCGTTCTCAAGTACAAAGTGAGTCCCACTCAGTCTCGATTAGACAGCTACCATTTTTTGGTCGCAAGATTAGATTTGTGTTTTGAAATCGAAATGTTAAAAGAACCTTTATCGTTGTGGTCAACATCAGCAAAATTGATTTCACGCTTTATGAATAAATAGCTTAACTCAATTTTAAGCCATGACTTATTAAGCTTGAATCATTTCTTTTTGAAAGCACCTGTGTATCATGCGTGTTCTTTATAAAGGACCCGTTCTTTTCAAATCTATCAATTGTTTTCAATGATTTGCTGTTTTTTTTGCATTTGTATTCCAAGTGAAATATGCGATTTCGTTCTAAATTGGATAGTTTTCTTGAGTTGTTTTTCAGGACAACGAGTGTCCGAGAATAGTAGATTCGCTCATGTGGATGTCCATGTTCAGTGCACCGGCCCTCTGCTTCATCCGACAGAAGCTGAGGAAGCAACTCGGACACGAACAGGAGTCGAAAGAGATCGAAGACTTCATCTTCTCCTGCTGCTGTCCCTGCTGCGTCACTTACCAAATGGCTAAAGAGATGAAATTCGCGCCCCTCGCTCGAGCCTAGGAAAGTGAAAAAGCTCAAGCTAATACTTTTATGTGAATTTCAGTTTTTTATATGAGTTAAACCCTTTTGTATTGTTATTCAGTGATGACATCTTCAGAATGATTGTGAAAATGTTTTCAATTCTTGAAATGAGCAATTGTCCTAAAATTTTTTCTGAACGATCCGCATGGTTGCAGTGTCATCGCCGTAGTAATCAGATCAGCTTGAAAAAGATGCAAACTGTAAATGTGTTTAGATTTTTGTTCATGTTTCTATTATTTGTACATCAATTGCAGAACTTAAAGTTTTCGTTTTCAAGTGCTATCAATGAAATTGATAATTTAGCTTCAAAAATTGAGAATAGTAGACTATTAAGGTTAAAATTAGCAAAAAAAAATAAACGTCAAGCCTCTCACTACAATGTGTCGAAAAATAATGTTTTAGCTTCTAAATGTTCTTACTTGTTGGACAAGACTTCTTAGTCTTTTTAATTACACGGATCATTATAGTAGTTTTGTCTTATCCTGCGAAGCCACTGTTTTGTAATTTTAGTTAGCAAGCCTGAATCTGCATATCAATATTTACTTGCAAGACAAGAACTTTTTTTCGAATGAGCGTTGCTTTGTTCTGATTTAGAAGAGATTTTCGGCGGTATTTGAAGATCATGAGTTGTATCCATTTAATGAAAGTGGCCTGGTATTCATAAAAAAAAAGCGTGTATTTAATACATAGTGGAGCAAGGCGGTATGGAGCAATGGATTAGAAAAAAGCAGTAGCTTCCGTTCGAATAATTACATCAATCTTTCTGAACAATCGACATAAGTCTCTAAGCAAGCGAGAGCTGTTTTTTTTAAGAATCCATTTTTCCCTTAAGGAGAGCTGTTTTTTTAAAGAATCTATTTTTCCCCAACAATTGGCTAATACAAACGATCATTTGCTGCATAGTATTGACAACTTAATATCTGTTCTATCTGCTGTATTGGTGACTCATTTTTGCAATCGGCCCTAGCGCAGACGCGTAGAGGTCTTACATTTCTAGACGTATCACAGATTCGTAGAAGTCTTACATACGTTTTATGCGATTTGTGTTCCTCCTCATGGAAGCTTTCAGCAATTCTTAAGATTTCTTAAGGAGAAATCAAAAGAATACAGAATCTGGGAATTAATTTCCCGATTTTTAGAAAAAGTAAAGAAATTTTCTGCTCGGGGCGGTTTTTTATTCAAACCACTTTTTCAAAAGCCTGGTCCTCGGGTATCGATCTCTTGATCAGTTTGGGGCCAGCCGAGTGTGCACACCTGCGACGAAAATGTCTTAAACTGCTTGTTTTGTTATCCCGCACTAATGGAGAGCTGTTTTTTTAAAGAATCCATTTTTCCCCCAACAATTGGCTAATACAAACGATCATTTGCTTGCACATTGGCTGCATAGTATTGGCAATTTAAAAACATGTGTTCTATCTGCTTTATTGGTGACTCATATTTGCAATCGAACTTAGCGCGGACGCGTAGAGGTCTTACACTCTTAGACGTATCACAGATTCGTAGAAATTGTACATATGTTTTATGCGATGATTTGTGTTCCTCCTCATGGAAACTTTCAGCAATTTTTAAGATTTCATAATGGGAAATCAACAGAATACAGAATATGGGAATTTTTTTTCCCGACTTTTGGAAAAAGTAAAGAGTACATTTGCTCGGGCGGTTTTTTATTCTAACTTTTTTTTTTTTACAAAAGTCTGGTCCCTCGGGTATCGATCTCTTGATCAGTTTGGGGCCAGCCGAGTGTGCAAACTTGCGATGAAAATGTCTTAAATTGCTTGTTTTAGTTTCCCGCACTACAAATTTGTTACAATTTGAATTGAGGCAGATAATTGGTTTTATTAACTCAATACACAACTCAAATTGCAACACATAATTTTTGATATTATCAGCCTAAATATCTTAGTTTTGCCAATATTTAATTTACCAAATTATCCGTAACCAATTAAAGTGCAGTCGGAACATTTAGGGCTTCGCCCTTATACGAGCAGTCTTGTCATTTCTTGAGTTGGAAAACTAGATCAAGCTCAGCGGAATGAAATAACTTAAAAAATGCGCTATTTTTTGAACAGAAATAAATTGAACAATTTTATCAGTTTTTCTTAACACAGCCAAGGATGTGTTATATTACCAGATAAATTTTTTCGAAATAACTCTCGCGTTGCCTTGTAAAGCTTTTATGGAACTTTTTTTGCGTTACTTGAAGAGCATGGCTTGTGTCTGAGGCGCATGGGCGGTAGTCCCTTTAATCAATGCAGCCTGGTGTTTATAAAAAGCGTGTTTATAATGCATAGTAGAGCAAGGCAGTATGGAGCGATGGATAAGAGTGCAGTGTCGTCTGTGCGAATAATTACATCAAGATCTAGGATATTTATGGAAGGTTTCTTAAACTAGTAATTGTTTTGTGATGTATCAGGAAACTTAATTTGAAAGCGACCAGGAAACATCTATTGGCTCAAATAAGGTCATGATTTTCTCAATGGCAGAAATTTTGCTTCGGTGATTCAAATACATTCATTTTTAGTCGTGTAATTACACTTGTAAGAACAAATTTCTTGTAAGTGGGCACTAGTTTATGATATATTGAGAATTTTTCTGACTAACTGAACATATTACAAATTGGATTTCAAATTTTTTGCTTAGGATAATTTGTCAATCTCAATCTAACTAAATAATTTCAGCTCGATTTTATTTTGAGAAAAGAAACAAGACTGCTCGCATCAGGGTGACGCCTTGAGTCTTCCGACTGCCAAAAAATGACTTCTTCCGAAAATTGAAAAATTAAAAATGATAGATATCGAAAATCATCCCGCCACACGTCATTTGAAATACAAAACGATATATCTGTGATCCAAGCATATAATAATTACAACATTTATCATAACTCTCTTGAATTTAGAATAATTTCTGTGCTGGATCAATTACCCGTTAGTTCTTCCGTTAATTGCGCGTTAGTTATCCCAATTTGGAAGTTTTCAAACGCGTCAGAAGTTACCAGAAAAGAAAATCGTCATAATTGACTAGTTATAAAGACAAAATTCGCCAGAAAAAATATCACAGCTTAAATGTTTAAACAAATGTCTATGAAATAAATGCTGTTTTTTAGAAGCTATTTCCTTTTAATTCAAAGTCAAATGATAAATAGTTAGTTTTGCCGCCTCATTTTGATGGCAAGTGGGTTTGAACTCAAAATTGACTTCAAGTCTGATTTCAATTCTTTTTCGAAGTTTTCTGCATTTCGGTTATTTTGTTGCGGGTTGCATTAATTGTCCCCTTAACTCTGGTTGCCAAATGTTTTCATAATTTCCCCCTTTTGGTAAGACCAAAGCGGAACAATAATTACAAGGAATGGCTCGGTTCAAATCAATTTAGAACGATTTAATCTGCCGCTTAAGCTCTTTATAAGAACTCAGTATATCATGCGTTTTTATCCCAAATTGGCAATTTTTCTTAGCCTTCAAAACATAATCGAAAAAATATCCGTGAAAAATTACTAGTTAAAAAGTCGAAATTCGTCTGGAGAAAAAACATTCGCGCACAAATGTTCAGTTTAAGATTTTTTTGACACGAGCAAGCTCGCAGTGTTTTTTTACCAGACCATTTTTTCTTATGTAACTTACAAGTTGCCGTACACAAGCAAAACTTTTTGTTCCAATTTTTTTCAGTCAATCAAATTTTGGCTTTTAAACTGAGCGTTTTTGACAATTTTATACCATCTGAAAAATATCGTTGTCCTGAGGTCACTTCAAAATTTTGTACCTGCCATCACGAATGAGGTTTTGAAACTTGCTTATTTGGACAATTTTAACACTCGCAAACTTTAGTGAGCGGAATGTAATAGTACGACTATTCTTTTTCTACCCAAAGTCGTAAATATTGGTACCACTTTTGGGGCTTCTTCACAGTTTTTTGATAGTATGTGCTTTGATTTTTGATTATTAATAAGTATACACAGTTGATGCATTTCTGATTGTTCCAATGAGCCGAAAAAAAACCATTTGCTTCAAATATCAATACAATAACTCAAAACTCGATTTCAAGAAATTTTCCGGTTCAATATATTTCGCAAAATTTTTGAAATGCTTAAATTATACAAAATGGCTTCATGCTTTCGAATTTATTTCATGCAAAGTTAGCGTGGATGACTTCAGCTATATACCTACTTCAGTTATATTCCAAATTATTCATGACAAATTGTGTCCATTTAAATTTGGTGCCTTTTTTTGCTGCATCGCATTGGCAATTCATTAGAATATATAGCTGCTTTATTCTTGACTAGTGTTTTGTTGGCTGTTAAGCGTTCGTGGACGAGCGGGCAGAGCGTGAGACTGCAAATCACGAGGTCGCAGGTTCCATTCCGATACATAGCAAAGTTTAACAATTCGAGGCTTATTTCTAGTTTTTTCTTATTTTTCTTTTTGAAATCTGCTTTTTTTGTCGCGTTCTTGCGCTTCGCCTCTGTGTCAATCTTTAACGAGCTCTATGTTGCTTTCTAATAACACGCGTAAGCAAGGAATTAAATCGTTTCAAATTGAGTGAGATGGGCAAGCAATTTTGTCTTAGTTATACGATACGAGACTCTAAAAACATCTGTTCTGTGTTTTACATAGTGTGTGTGTGTGTGTGTGTGTGTGTGTGGGGGGGGGGGTATATATTCTGTTGGCGAAGTATTTGTATATATTCTGTTGGCGAAGTAGTTATTTTGACCTAATTACAATGTAATGGATTATGTTGGTTTAATTTGGGCACATTCAATGTGGCTTGGTATTTGTCAGCAAATCATTTGGTAATTGCATAGAAGAGCAAGGCGGTGTGTGGCATTGCTTAGGCATTGACGTGTAATCTGGAGTTCATACTTAGGGCAGCGTAATAGCATTGTTTTTTGTTTGATGTAGGGTGAATAATAACAAAGTGGTGGTTCACAATTTGCCGGATTCCCTGTCTCTACAAGATGTGAAGGCCTTTCTCAGCGATGTCTCCAATGGGACTATCAACGTCAAACAGTGTGACAGGGCGAACAACAAGACACTCTCCAAAGCATCATACATTGTACATCTTAATACTCCAGAAGAGGCGCAAATGTTAGTAGTGTTTCGGCGAGCTACGTTATCAAGCACATTAGAGATAATTTTCCTTAAAACTCAGGATTTGATGGAATTTTCTGCTAGATTAGTGTTAAATTTGGGTAAAAGAGGCGTCAGTCAAGATCAAAAAAGGGTTGCATGTTTATTTTTATACGGGCTGAACTGTATTGTAAGAGGTGAGCTTTACGAAAGAATATTAAAGGATATGACTCATTTCAAATTTCCGTTACTTCGGAAGTTTTATTCGAAGCTACAATCGTAGCGCTGCAAATTTCGCATCCAATATAGGTACTAGTTTACTTTTGAGGGAGATTATTTCAGAAATGAAGTTTGTTGGTGGTGTCTTAGATTAGGATAGCAACGCTGAAGTGACTTGAGCGTTCACCTCAAATTGGTGATTGTAAGCGCAGCGTTATCCTTGTCTTTTGATGGATGCTATGCAGCATTATTAACCCAGATAATAACGGTGTCAGTCAGCAGCCTTAAAAAACTAAAGTTCAATGTTATTTCAATCAACTTTGATAAATTTCTTCGTTGAGCTTTATTTTGGTCGTTTCCTTCCGCACAGAGTATTAACCTTATGTGAGTGATGTAGTTTGCTTAGAGTGTTGAACAGTGTGACCGGGGTAGTGTATGGAGATGCTACTCTGAAGGTGGTGCCTTTTGCCGAGAACCACGGAGGCAGGTACAAGTACAGGAGCAACTCTGTTAGCGACATCTCCCACGCTGCACCCAACTCGCCCGTCTATCCTTTCCGGTGAGCACTGCTCAGTCTTTACTTTCATCATATCGAAGTTTCTACTCAGGGTCAGGGAGCAGCGGTGAAGTGGCCAAGTCTTCGCCTCTCAGAAAAGAGGTCGGTGGTTCGAGGCTCGCCATGATCCTTGCTCCTTGATTGAGGTTGAGGCAACATTACTTAGCCCACAAAAAAAAAACATTAAAAAGGCATGTAGGTCTTAATTGCGGTTTTCTGTGAATGGGAGAAGTACCGTCAATTCGCCACTGATCTACGCTCTAATACTAACATGGTCGACATTTTCTATGGAGCTATCTTCTGATTGAATAGCATAGCGATTTGACAAGCAACGAGGAATACGTTGAAAGTTTTTGCCCAATCTGATCAGCAACCTACATTGTCAATTGATTGATAAGTTACTACATTGAGTTTCAGATTCTTGGTGCCGACTCACATGATTGGTGGCATAATTGGAGTGAATGGAGCCACAATCAAGAAATTCCAAATTGAGTCTGGAGCTAGATACATCATGTAAGTGGCTCACTAGTCTCATAAATTGATTCACCCTTTTTTCATCTCTCATTTTTTTCTTGTAAAGGTTAAGCGCACGATGTCCATATGTTATCAAAAATGGCATGTTGACTAATTATGCCATTACAGCTATATTTGTTCTTCATATTTAAATTTTAAAAACATTCGTTGCGCCATAGAATTTATCAGCAAAGTAAAAAGTGCGAGCCCAAACTAGCTATCAATCAGCTCTGTTGCCATTCTAAGAATTTGAAATATTTTTTTTTGTATATTTTAGAGTGGACGTTCAGCAGAAAGATGAACGATTTCCTGATGAAAAGGTAAGGTGTTCATTGCCGATGTTAAGTTCTCATCAGCGATTTGCGATTTTCAGAAGACGTCGAATGTCAATATTCTACGCATTACTGTTACTGTTTCAGTATTTGTCCGGTGAATGTAAGATTATGATAACTTCTTTTCTGTTGGTTTAATATCATTATCATGGCTTCTGCACTTTTGAAACCGACATTTTATTCGACTCAATGTTGCTGTTTAGCCAGTGACAGTTCTGGGAAGTGCGGAATCACAGATATCAGCAATGGATAAAATACTAAAGTTCTTGGACGACTTGATCGTTTCGAGGTGGTGCAGTAAAGAAGAGCTAACAACGAAGTCAAACACATGTGTTAAAAGCAGCAGTGCAAATGTCCTAAATGGTCACGCTGAAAACGGATCCCACTCCTTAGTAAACGGAACTCATGACGAAGAGCCCTCAGAGTGCCTTAGCAATGGAAATGCAGAAACAGGCGCAATTCAAAGTCAAGCAAATAACCTCCAAATTCCAGATGTCATATCGGATTCTCTTGCCGCGACCAGCAACGAAGCTGCATCGCAAGATCACAGATCATCTAACTCGCCTTCCTTAGACTCAGGGATCAAATCAGAATCATCCGAAAACGGTTCCAGCGAGCTACAAAGCCAAGAAGTGCCAAAAGAAACAAAGAGTTCTGCTTCTACGAAGTCAACAGCTTCGCCAGTTGAGTTTGGAACGATGACTGAATTTCGAGTGCCGCTGACAGTTAAAATTCTAACACATGACCACTTGATTGGTAGGCTGATAGGTCGCGGAGGTTCAAACCTGGCTGAGATCAAGAAAAGCACGGAGACGAGGATAACCATTCCAAATAGTGCTCCTGGAAGTGGTTGTAATGGAAGTGGATTCCACTGCGAATCCAACGAAGGGTATGTTGCATTGAAAAGCATAATGTATCTTCGTTTTAATTTTTTGCGGAAGTCAGCTCATCCCTGCTACGATCTAAACTGACCATCAATTTTAACCGTTTTTAAGAGTAATGTTTATTTAGCGAGAGCGGTTTACCCATTGAATTAACCAAAATAAAGAATTTGTTTGAAGAAGAAGGTTTTGCCGACCAGGAGAACAAGACGTCGAATTGTGCTTTAAATTCGTTTTTTAAGCTGATTAGTTTTTAGTGAACTAAGTGAAGACACTTATTTCCTTGACTCTTTTTCAACTGCCTGTTTTTCCCAGGCTTTCTTCCGACTTTTTTTAACCAAATGTGTTAAGCAAAGGTATGGCAATCGAGTTCAAGACTTTTTATACCGTAAATAACTTTTTCAGGTCAAAATTAGAAATGTTTATTTTAGGTTCAGTTCATAATGAATTCAATTTTTTTTGCATCTCCGGCGCACTTGGTCGTGAGTTAACGAATACAACTGAGATGAATATGACTGGGTTCGAATCTGGCCAGATCTGTTTTTTGTTTCAAACGGGGAAATAATCTTTTTCAAAAAATTTGTCGAACTATTATATGTCTGCTTATGTTTTGCGCTTGCCTCATCTTAGATTTTTTTTCTGTGTGCTGTTTTCATTGTTGTTGCTTTTAATTTTTTCTTTACTCCTGCAATATGTAATTTTACTAACCTTGATTTCGTTTGTTTTGTTCTTTCACTTGAAAAGTGCATTAGCCCCAAATGACTTCGGTTTTTATTCTATCGGGTTGTCGACCTAATGTAACATTCGCCCAAATACTACACAGCGACGGAGCGTAGAAAAAGTACCTATTAACGACTGGCAGGCGTCATTTACCTTAATTCTACTCGTTTTTCACCGTCTCGACCTTGCCAGTTGATTTTCTGGTCTGTTTAGGGCTAAGTAAAAAGTTACTATTTTTAGGCCATCAGTCAAACGACTTTTGATCAGCTTTCGTTTACATGCGAACACAACCACATAGCTGAGTCTCGGATCCTCAGACTACGTGATTGCCATTAAAAACACGGCTCGAACAACCTATTTTAATATGTTTTTGTGTGACAGTTCTATATTAAATCCATTGGAGATGGATTGACCCTTTCCTCTTTCTAGCTACTCATATTCTAAAATATCAAATAATACCGGTGTTAATTCAGACTTCTACGACATCCAAGTAGCTACAAAGTTAGTTTTATATAGTCCCTTCACATAAAACAGTCTCTGGGGGACCAAGCCTCCGCTCCCGTAATCTTCCTGAGATAACGTTCTTATCTCTCCCAATTTGTGGCACGGGAGGGTTCCGTGGAATATTCCTTCCCCACCGAAGCTTCCTTCTCCACCAATTTCCACTGCTAAGAGTCTTATCGTGTGTGGTTTCCACGATAAGAGGCTTCGTATTTTTCGTCTCTTGTGCGACCGTTTTCCACAATATTTGTCGTTGTTCTGTTTTTTCGTCGTTTTTCGTCAAAATGGCCGTCTTTTTTGTATTTCTGAGAAATATCCACAATTCAATCGAAATTTTAAAAATAAGAATTCTAGAATATCCCTACCCTCCTTCGCAATACTTTTTCGTTCCTAAAGCCTTTATTCATTTTATTTCGTGTCGCCGGAAGGTTGCGCTGTGCCATCTGGCAGAATGGCACATAATTTCGAGTCATTTGAAGGCGACATACTTTTTATGCTCCCCTCTGGATCGTACAAATTGCTAGAAATCTTCGAATTGAGTTATCATATAGAAAATGTTTCATACAACGCTGTCAATTGTGTTTCACGAAGTGAATTCGCAAAAAGAACATAATTCCAGACAATATTTTGAAAATTTTTTAGTTATATTTGTTGTAATATTTTCAATAGACTTAGTGGCTCTCCAATGTTTCTAGTGGCTTTCCAATGTTTTTTTTTTGCTAGCTCGCCAAGCAATTTTTATGCGGCATCTAGTGGTGCAAAGTTCCGCTTCGCATCTAGTGGTGCAAAGTTCCGCTTCGCGAGTGCTTTTTGATAACTCCTTATGTTCCTAATGGTCATGCGATTTACTGGATTTCAAAATTTTTAGCAAAATTACTTCTGGATCGTGAGTTTTTGGAATATGATTTTTTTGACCATAAATTCACTTCTGCTCATTTTCATCTGTTTGTTATGAGAAAGAATTGAATGTAGTTTGTGGAGCAAGATTTCTTCTTATATCTTACGTCTAATTTTCAGCTGATAATTTCTTCGACAGAATTTATTCAATTATTTCACTTCCGTATTTCGTACGTTTTTCCAAAAAATTCAAAATTTGTTTTTAATTTTAAAGCGCAAGTATTGTGAAGCTCTGCTTCGCCTCTGGGTAAAATTTATTTTGTCGAACAAGTGATTTCCGTTTTTTGTCAATTCGATAGTTGCAGTGTTATGCTTATGTTTTTTCGCAAATCTTCGCCTCTGGGTAACCAACTCCGATTATGCAGAAATCGTTTATTTTTCTACTGATTTTTCAAGTTTTTTTGACGTGAAAGGATTCGGTTTATGTAAAAGCGGCTTCGCGACTCTTATCGCGTAGTTGGATCAGATTTTGGTCAGTGTTTCGCTGTGCTTTGAGAAGGAAGACTTGGAAGTTTGAGTTTTGAAATTTTTAAGCCATGTTTTTTTATCACTGCCCAAATTTGGTATCAATTCTAATTTAATGCTGATAGTAGTCGGTTTTGATACTTTTCTCAAAGTTAGCTTCCTTCAATACCATTAAGACAAATGTAAAAAGTGTTCTTAGGCCTAATTTTTTACACTTCTTACTTTAATTCTATCGACTTCGCGGCTTTCGTCCTACTTTCTAGCGTCCATCAATATGCATGTGTTGTATCGCTAGCGGCAAATAACGGTTCTCCTAGGTTCATTTACACAGTTCATTGTAAAACAGGTTGATGGCTGGGGTAGAATCACCAGTTTTCTACTGCTGGCAATGTTACATTTTTTTGGTTCCGAAGATTTAATGTTCATTTTCGTTTTGAATGTTCGTTGACTGAATTATCCTTGTTTCGACCTTAGAAGAAAGTGATGGAGTAGTTTTACATGTTCATGTTCAGATCTGAGCTCAAATGAAGAGAGAAATTCACCTGCTGTGAAAGTTCCTTGAGATTTTTTTCCACCATTGAATATGGGGAGGAATTTTGTATTCGGGTGTTTTTAGTTTTTGTTTTATTTTTGTTTTCCTCTCAAAATTAGGTACCACTATTAATCGCCGGAATGTGTCGAACGATATATCATGGTAAAAGCCTTTCAATCGTAATTTGAAGACTTAAAAAAATTAAAGCAATTTTCGGTCGAAAAACTAGTTTGAAATTTTTGGTCTAATATTGAGCGAATATTTTTCGATTCATGATTTTTTTTGAAGTAATTTTTCTCCAAAATTGTTTTTTAATTTGACCATTGTCATATGAATGTCGAATATGCTCAAGTTTTAGTTTTTGTTCAAATCATTACATGACACCGCGCTAATAATAAAACTATTTTTTAAAAAGATTATGGTCGGAACATCCTGTGCTACTTGGACAGTATTCGGCTATTCAAAATTTGTACCAGTATCGAGAAAAATAGGTTAGAGATTTTTTATTTTAAGTTGAATTTCGTGCGAATAAAACGAGTGAGTAGGCTTACAGTCGCTAGAAAACTTTTGTGAATTTTTTTCATTTTTGTTTTTCTGGCCATTTTTCTATTTTTACTATGACTGTCGAATATGCCTAGGTTCTAGTTTTCCTTCCTTTTTTGAGATTCTTTTATCACAACACGCTAAAAAACAAGACAAATTTGATTTTTTTTGTGTTTTTCAACACTATGTTCGGAAGATTCTGTGCTACTTGGACAGCAATTTGCTATTCTAAAAGTTGTAACCAGCATCGAGAAAAACAGGCTTAAATTTTTTGATTTTTAGTCTAAATTCGTTGGAATAAAGTGAGCTGGCAGGCTTACAGTAGCTCAAGTTCATAGCTTAATAGCTTACAATGCTTTATTTATGCCGTGAAAAGATACTTTTATATGTGAAAAGTTAGTTTTTTTGAGTTTTAAGCGCGTCTTTGGAATCAAGAATTTCAAAAGTTCAACTACATGTTGTGTGAATTTTTTTGTTTTTTCTGTTTTTTTTTCTGTGAAACAAAGAAATCTGCTTTTACGAAGTCAACAGCTTCGCCAGTTGAGTTTGGAACGATGACTGAATTTCGAGTGCCGTTGACAGTTAAAATTCTAACACATGACCAATTGATTGGTAGGCTGATAGGTCGCGGAGGTTCAAACCTGGCTGAGATCAAGAAAAGCACGGAGACGAGGATAACCATTCCAAATAGTGCTCCTGGAAGTGGTTGTAATGGAAGTGGATTCCACTGCGAATCCAACGAAGGGTATGTTGCATTGAAAAGCATAATGTATCTTCGTTTTAATTTTTGGCGGAAGTCAGCTCATCCATGCTACGATCTAAACTGACCATCGATTTTAACCGTTTTTAAGAGTAATGTTTATTTAGCGAGAGCGGTTTACCCATTGAATTAACCAAAATAAAGAATTTGTTTGAAGAAGAAGGTTTTGCCGACCAGGAGAACAAGACGTCGAATTGTGCTTTAAATTCGTTTTTTAAGCTGATTAGTTTTTAGTGAACTAAGTGAAGACACTTATTTCCTTGACTCTTTTTCAACTGTCTGTTTTTCCCAGGTTTTCTTCCGACTTTTTTTGACCCAATGTGTTAAGCAAAGGTATGGCAATCGAGTTCAAGACTTTTTATACCGTAAATAACTTTTTCAGGTCAAAATTAGAAATGTTTATTTTAGGTTCAGTACATAATGAATTCAAATTTTTTTTGCATCTCCGGCGCACTTGGTCGTGAGTTAACGAATACAACTGAGATGAATATTTTCTAGCGTCTAACAATATGCATGTGTTGTATCGCTAGCGGCAAATAACGGTTCTCCTAGGTTCATTTACACAGTTCATTGTAAAACAGGTTGATGGCTGGGGTAGAATCACCAGTTTTCTACTGCTGGCAATGTTACATTTTTTTGGTTCCGAAGATTTAATGTTCATTTTCGTTTTGAATGTTCGTTGACTGAATTATCCTTGTTTCGACCTTAGAAGAAAGTGATGGAGTAGTTTTACATGTTCATGTTCAGATCTGAGCTCAAATGAAGAGAGAAATTCACCTGCTGTGAAAGTTCCTTGAGATTTTTTTCCACCATTGAATATGGGGAGGAATTTTGTATTCGGGTGTTTTTAGTTTTTGTTTTATTTTTGTTTTCCTCTCAAAATTAGGTACCACTATTAATCGCCGGAATGTGTCGAACGATATATCATGGTAAAAGCCTTTCAATCGTAATTTGAAGACTTAAAAAAATTAAAGCAATTTTCGGTCGAAAAACTAGTTTGAAATTTTTGGTCTAATATTGAGCGAATATTATTCGATTCATGATTTTTTTGAAGTAATTTTTCTCCAAAATTGTTTTTTAATTTGACCATTGTCCTATCAATGTCGAATATGCTCAAGTTTTAGTTTTTTTTTAAATCATTATTTGACACCGCGCTAAGAATAAGACTATTTTTTTAAAAAGATTGGTCGAAACATCATGTGCTACTTGGACAGTATTCGGCTATTCAAAATTTGTACCAGTGTCGAGAAAAATAGGTTAGATATTTTTTATTTTAAGTTGAATTTTGTAAGAATAAAACGAGCGAGTAGGCTTACAGTAGCTAGAAAACTTCTGTGATTTTTTTTTACTTTTGTTTTTCTGGCCATTTTTCTATTTTTACTATGACTGTCGAATATGCCTAGGCTCTAGTTTTCCGTTCCTTTTTTGAGCTTATTTTATCACACCACACTAAAAAACAAGGCTAATTTGATTTTTTTTGTGTTTTTCAAAGCTATGTGCGGAAGATTCTGTGCTACTTGGACAGCAATTTGCTCTTCTAAAACTTGTAACCAGCATCGAGAAAAACAGGCTACATTTTTTGATTTTTAGTCTAAATTCGTGGGAATAAAGTGAGCTGGCAGGCTTACAGTAGCTCAAGTTCATAGCTTAATAGCTTACAATGCTTTATTTTTGCCGTGAAAAGATACTTTTTTATATGAAAAGTTAGTTTTTTTTGAGTTTTAAGCGCGTCTTTGGAATCAAGAATTTCAAAAGTTCAACTACATGTTATGTTAAATTTTTTTTTTTTTTTCTGTGTTTGGGCCATCTTTCTAAAAAAATTGTTATACAATATGCCTATTTTACAATGACTGTAGATTATGCCTAAGCTTTAGTTTTTCGTTCTTTTTTGAGATTCTTTCATCACACACTGCAGGAAAAAATTAGGTAATTTGGAAAAAAAATTTTTTTCATGATTTTGGTCGAACATTCTGTGCTACTTGCACCGTATCCGGCTTTCCTTGTTGTTTTGTTGCCTCTCAAAACCAGGTTTCACAAATAATCACCGGAATGAATCTAGCTATAATCAAGTTGAAGCCTTTTCAATCGTGATTTGAAAGATTTTACAAAAATGAAAAAGTTGCTGTCGAAAAAAACTCGTTTAAGTTTTTCGTTTTTGCTCTAATATTGAGGCAATAAAGCGAGCAAGAAGGCTTTTTATGCCTAATTTAAGCCCTTGGCAATAGCCCGTTTGTGTTTAATTTTAATTTTACTCAAGTAAAAGTAGTTTTACGGAGTTTTTTATTGCCATTTTGGGAATCAGATTTTCAATTTTAAGCAAAAAGAACTTTTTTTTATTTACGACTTTTTTGTTTTTTTTTCTTAGTTATTTTTCTACATAAACTGTTCTTCAATTTGTCTATTGTTTTTTGACTGTCCAATATGCTTATGTTCTAGTTTTTGTTCAGCTCTTTTTATCACTCCACGCTAAAAAGCAAAACTTTGAATTTTTTTCGTCTTTTTAAGACTATGGTCGGAATATACTGTGCTACTTGCACAGTATTCGGCTATTCAAACCTTGTAGCAATATCGAGTAAAACAGGTTTAAAGTTTTTTATTTTTTTTAGTCTTAAATCGTGCGTATAATGGGAGCGAGGAGGCTTACAAAAGCTGATTTTCATAGCTTAATAGCTTACAAAATCTTAATTTATGCCGCAAAAACCTTGTTTTACTCCGCGAAAACCTACTTGTGAGCGCTTTTTAGATTCAAGAATTTCGGAAAGATCAAACAGCCAAATAGTTTTGAAAAACGTTGTGCATTTTTCTTTGAATTTTCTAGAATTTTTTTTATACTATTAAGAGTAATGAACGTAGTGAAGACTCGTATATAATTCTTGCTGATTTTTTTTGTTGTTTTTTCAGGAAAAGTCTTAAAAATCTCTATAAACTACTGATGTACATTCAAACATGTTGATGCTTTTATGAATGTTCTGAGGTCTATATGCACTTTTCGAGCTCAATTGAAATTCATCTGCTGAAAGTGACATAAATAGCCCCACCCAAATACGAATTTGGAAATAGCGCAGAAAAACCTGAACGGTTTCTAGTTTCAAAAGTGGAATTTGATTTTTAAATTTCCAGCAGAATAAAAATTTTATCAATGATCCAGTTTTCTCTAGTATGGTTCATGTTATCGAAAAGACGGCAACCATAAACTATTCTAGAAATTCAAAGAGCTTAAAGGGCATCTACTTTTTTCTCTGAATTTCGAAATTCAAGTTTTTTAAAAAAGTCAGTGTTTTTTTTGTTTACTTGCTATCATTACTTTTTTTAAAAATCTTCGATTGGCTACGTTTTTTCTATTACTGTCAAATATGCCTAAGCTCTAGCTTTTTGCTTTTTTTCTGAAATCTTTCATATCACACCACGCCGGAAAAATGAGATTAAATTGAAAAAATTTTTGTTGTTTTTTTTATGACTATGTTCGGAACATTGTGATTTTTTACTGTGCACCGTAACCAGGTCGGAACATTCTGTGCTATTTACTGTGCACCGTGACCAGCTATCCTTTTTTACGTTTTCCATGTACCACAAGTAATCATCGGAATGGGTCGAGCGATTCATCATATAAAAACCTTTCAGTCGTGATTCGAACAGAGTTGAAAAAATTTGAGAAAATAGTCCCAGCATTGAGACATTGAGAAAAACAGGTGAAATTTTTTGATTTTTTGTTCTAGCGGTTGAAGCGAGCGAGCATCTTTATTTATTCTAAGTTTAGATCTTTTAAAATAGTTTATTTGTCTAATTTTAGTTTCACTCTGATTTTTTGGCGTTTTTATTCGGGTGTGTTAAGTTTTTGTTTTATTTTTGTTTTCCTCTCAAAGTTAGGTACCACTATTAATCGCCGGAATGTGTCGAACGATATATCATGTTAAAAGCCTTTCAATCGTGATTTGAGGACTTAGAAAAATTAAAACAATTTTCGGTCGAAAAACTAGTTTGAAATTTTTGATTTTTGGTCTAATATTGAGCGAATATTTTTCGTTTCATGATTTTTTTGAAGTAATTTTTCTCCAAAGTTTTTTTTTTGACCATTGTCCTATGAATGTCTATTATGCTCAAATTTTAGTTTTTGCCCAAATCATTATTTGACACCGCGCTAATAATAAGACTGTTTTTTTAAAAGATTATGATCGGAACATCCTGTGCTACTTGGACAGTATTCGGCTATTCAAAATTTGTACCAGTATCGAGAAAAATAGGTTAGAGACTTTTTATTTTAAGTTGAATTTCGTGCGAATAAAACGAGCGAGGAGGCTTACAGTAGCTAGAAAACTTTTATGCATTTTTTTTATTTTTGTTTTTCTGGCCATTTTTCTATTTTTTCTATGACTGTCGAATATGCCTAGGCTCTAGTTTTCCGTTCCTTTTTTGAGATTCTTCTAGCCCACCACGCTAAAAAACAAGACTAATTTGATTTTTTTTGTGTTTTTCAACACTATGTGCGGAAGATTCTGTGCTACTTGGACAGCAATTTGCTATTCTAAAAGTTGTAACCAGCATCGAGAAAAATAGGCTTAAATTTTTTGATTTTTAGTCTAAATTCGTGGGAATAAAGTGAGCTGGCAGGCTTACAATAGCTCAAGTTCATAGCTTACAATGCTTTATTTATGCCGTGAAAAGATACTTTTATATGTGAAAAGTTAGTTTTTTTTGAGTTTTAAGCGCGTCTTTGGAATCAAGAATTTCAAAAATTCAACTACATGTTATGTGAAATTTTTTGTTTTTTTTCTGTGTTTCGGCCATCTTTCTAAAAAAAATTGTTATACAATATGCCTATTTTACTATGACTGTAGATTATGCCTAAGCTTTAGTTTTTCTTTTTTTTTTGAGATTCTTTCATCACACCATGCAGGAAAAAATTAGGTAATTTGGAAAAATTTGTTTTTTTTTTATGACTATGGTCGAACATTCTGTGCTACTTGCATCGTAACTGGCTTTCCTTGTTGTTTTTTGACTGTCCAATATGCTTATGTTCTGGTTTTTGTTCAGCTCTTTTTATCACTCCACGCTAAAAAACAAAAATTTGGTTTTTTTTTCGTGTTTTTAAGACTATGGTCGGAATATACTGTGCTACTTGCACAGTATTCGGCTATTCAAACCTTGTAGCAATATCAAGATAAACAGGTTCAAAGTTTTTGGTTTTTAGTCTTAGTTCTTGCGTATAATGGGAGCGGGGAGGCTTACAAAAGCTTATTTTCATAGCTTAATAGCTTACAAAAGCTTAATTTATGCCGAAAAAACCTAGTTTTACTCCGTGAAAACCTACTTGTGAGCGCTTTTTAGATTCAAGAATTTCGGAAAGTTCAAACAGCAAAATAATTTTGAAAAACTTTGTGCTTTTTTTGAATTTTCTTGAACTTTTTTTATACTATTAAGAGTAATGAACGCAGTGAAGACTCTTATATAATTCTTGCTGATTTTTTTGTTGTTTTTTCAGGAAAAGTCTTAAAAATCTCTAATAACTACTGATGTACATTCAAACATATGGATGCTTTTATGAATGTTCTGAGGGTATATGCACTTTTCGAGCTCAATTAAAATTCATCTGCTGAAAGTGACATAAATAGCCCCGCCCAAATACGAACTTGGAAATAGCGCAAAAAAACCTGAACGGTTTCTAGTTTCAAAAGTGGAATTTGATTTTTAAATTTCCAGCAGAATAAAAATTTATCAATGATCCACTTTTCTCTAGCATGGTTCATGTTATCGAAAAGGCGGCAACCATAAATTATTTTATGAATTCAAAGAGCTTAAAGGGCATCTACTTTTTTCTCTGAATTTCGAAATTTGAGTTTTTTAAAAAGTCAGTGTTTTTTTGTTTACTTGCTATCATTACTTTTTTTAAAAATCTTCGATTGGCTATGTTTTAACTATGACTGTCGAATATGCCTAAGCTCTAGCTTTTGGCTTTTTTTCTGAAATCATTTTATCACACCACGCGGGACAAAAGAAGATTAAATTGAAAAAAAAATGTTATATTTTTAATGACTATGTTCGGAACATTCTGTGCTTTTTTACTGTGCACCGTAACCAGGTCGGAACATTCTGTGCTACTTACTGTGCACCGTAACCAGCTATCCTTTTTTACGTTTTTCATGTACCACAAGTAATCATCGGAATGGGTCGAGTGATTCATCATATAAAAACCTTTCAGTCGTGATTCGAACAGAGTTGAAAAAATTTGAGAAAATAGTCCCAGCATTGAGAAAGACAGGTGAAACTTTTTGATTTTTTGTTCTAGCGATTAAAGCGAGCGAGCATCTTTCTTTATGCTTAATTTAGATCTTTTAAAATAGTTTATTTGTCTAATTTTAGTTTCACTCTAATTTTTTGGCGTTTTCAACGCCATTTGGAATCAAAAATTGAAAAATGATTTTTTTCTAGGGATTTTTTCGAGAATTTTTTTCCAAATGTTTTTTTTCGAGTGATTTTCTTCCAGTCTTTTTTTTCATAAATTGTTTTCCAAGTTGCTTTTTTTGTTGTAATTCTCGAACATGTCCAATTTTTATTTTTTCTTCTGACCTTGTTATCACACCACGCAGAAAAACGAGAAGGATTTGAAAAAAAAATTGTTTTTTCAAGACTTGTCGGAAAATTCTGTCCTACTTGCCCAGTTAAAGGCTATCCTTGTTTTTTAATATTATTTGAATTAATTGTTGGGAAAATTTCATTGGAACAGAAATTATGAAGTAGTTTCATTTTGAATTTAAGAACCTTATTTTTTCATGGTACACTTTCTTGAATACGCAAAGTAAAAAGTTTTCAAGGCTGCACGCAAGAATAGTTTGTAATAAGATTATATAAATTATATCATAATATATAATTAAAATATTAAAAATTTAATTGCATCAAGATCAGAGCAAAGTTTGAGATATGGTTAGGTAAGGGAGGAACTTAGATATAATTGTCATTTTTATCTGAAGATTAGCAATTTTATGGATTTCGAAAATCATATTTGAATTTCTTAACTTCAGTTTTGGTTGCCGATTGAGTAAAACTGATGAACACCGGGAAATACGGTGATACGCAAATTGGCGTGACTCTTGTTCTAACTTTTAAGGAGTTTTTGTAAAATTTGTCCTCCCTTGTTACTTTGTCAGTTACTGGTACTTAATTTGCTGATGCCTCCACTGGTTGCTTGCAGAGTGTCGGATCTGTCGGTCTGCCGTGCATCAAATAGGTGCTGGGTTGTGTGATCGGTGTGTTTATAATTTGGGCAGACGTCTTCTATTTCTTCATCAATTCTCGGCATTTATTTTTCATTCGTTCTTTTGTTTGAAATAAGACAGTATCCGTTTTTGAGTTGTGCCTGGCATGTTCTGCATACTCTTGGTAAGGAACTCTTTTTAATGTTTTTCTGGCGGTGCGCTTACAAGTTTAGGATTTGGTCTGAGGTTTCTGCTGGTTTCTTTGACGGTCTGTGTGTATTGTTTTTTGTAGTCTTGTTGCTTCTTATCCGTCGATTTTTCTATTCGGTAGCTGGTTTTCGTACTTCTAGCAGAGGTCTAATTTCAAGGCTGCATTGATTTTTGGTGGTTTGGCTGCATTTTTTGAAGTGCGGTCCGAAGCAAAGCATCATGTGGAGTGGACCTCCAAGTACTTTCGGCGTTTTCGCAAGTTTCAGCTTGCTGCCTTGCACGAGAACCTGAAGATTTTTGTTTGCCTGAGGCAATTTTTATGCGGCATCTAGTGGTGCAAAGTTCCGCTTCGCATCTAGTGGTGCAAAGTTCCGCTTCGCGAGTGCTTTTTCATAACTCATTATGTTCCTTTGACAGTTTTCGGCTATTCAAAATTTGTTCCAATATCGAGAAAAGTAGATAAGAGATTTTTTATTTTTAGTCCTATTTCGTTCGAATAAAACGAGCGAGGAGGCTTACAGTAGCTTAATTTCGTAGCTTAATAGCTTACAAGAGCTTAATTAATGCTGTGAAAAGCTGGTTTTCTTTTTTTGTTTTTATCTCAAAACCAGGTACAACAGTTAATCACCGGATTGGATCGAGCGATTATCAAGTTGGAGCTCTTTCAATCGTGACTTGAACGGCTTTTAAAAAAACTTCAACAAAGTTGCTGTCGAGAAAAACTAGTTTTTATTTTATTTTTAGTGTTTGTTCTAATATCGAGCGAATAAAGTGATCGAGCAGGCGTGTTTATGCTTTTTTAGGTCATTGAGAATAGCCCGTTTTTTGTAATTTTATTTTAACTCGAGTGAAAGTAGTTTTTTGGAGTTTTTAACGCCATTTTGGAAATCAGAAGTTCAAAAATTTAAGCAGAAAGAATTTTTTTTTGATTTGACACGCTGAAAAACACGCTGATTTGACACAGTCATAACACGCTGAAAAACAAGATTTGTGTTTTTTAGGAGTTTGGTTGGAACATACTGTGCTCCTTAGACAGTAATCGGCTATTCAACTTTGCAACAATATCGAGAAAAACAGGTTTAATGTGTTTGATTTTAAGTCTTTATTCGTAGGCGTACAATAGCTTTCATTCATAGCTTTTCAGCTTACAAAAGCTTAATTTATATAGCGAAAACCTAGTTTTCCGCGAAAACCTAAATGTTTTTTCTGGGTTTTTTTCTGACCATTTTCTGAAGACTCGAGCGATTCCTGACTTGAACGAGTTTAAAAAAATTTGAAAAAAGTTGTTGTCGAAAAAAACTAGTTTATATTTTTGGTGTTTGTTCTAATATCGGGCGAATAAAGTGATTGAGCAGGCGTATTTATGCCTAATTTAAGCCGTTGAAAATAGTCCGTTTGTTTGTTTTTTTAAACACGAGTGAAAGTAGTTTTTCGGAGTTTTTAACGACATTTTGGAAATCAGAAGTTGAAAAATTTAAGCAGGAAGAATTTTTTTTTGATTTACGATTTTTTTGTAGTTATTTTTTTTCTACAAAAACTGTTCTCCAGTTTGCTTATTATACTATGATTGTCGAATATGCTTATGTTCTAGTTTTTGTTCAGCTCCTTTTGTCATAACACGCTAAAAAACTAGTTTTGTGTTTTTTAAGACTTTGGTTGGAATATACTGTGCTCCTTGGACAGTAATCGGCTATTAAACTTTGTAGCAATAGTCGAGAAAAACAGGTTTAAAGTTTTTGATTTTAAATCTTAATTTGTAGGCTTGCAATTGCTTACTTTTATAGTTTTTCAGCTCACAAAAGCTGAATTTATGCCGCGAAAACCTAGTTTTATTCCGCGAAAACCTAATTGAAATGGTTTTTCTGACAATTTTCTGAAGACTCTTACATAATTCTTGATGATTTTTTTTTTGAAAAGTCTCTAATAACTACTGATGTACATTCATACACTTTGGCTCTCGTAGTTACTTTGTAAGTTTTTCGTAGTTATTTTGCTGACGCCTCCACTGGTTGCTTCCAGAGTGCATCAACCATCAAATCTGTCGGTTTGCAGTGCATCAAATAGGTACTGGGTTGTAAGACCGGGGTTGTTACAGTTTGGGTAGACTAGACGTCTTCTATTTCTTCATCAGTTCTCGGCATTTCTTTTTCATTAGTTCTTGTCCTTGAAAAATGAAAGTATCCGGTTTTGAGTTGTGCCTGGCATAGTCTGCTTACTCTTGGTAAGGAACTCTCTTTTTCCTGTTTCTCTGGCAGTGTGCTTACAAAGGCAGGATTCGGTCTGAGGTTTCTGTTGGTTTCGATGGCGTTATTGTTTTTTTTTGTAGTTTTGTTGCTTCTTTTCCGTCGATTTTTCTATTTGGTAGCTGGTTTTCGTACTTTTAGCACAGGTCTGATTTCAAGGTTGCATTGATTTGTGGTGCTTTGGCTGCAATTTTTGATGTGCAGTCCGAAGCAGAGCATCATGTCGAGTGGACCTCCAAGTACCTTCGGCGTTTTTGCAAGTTTCAGCATGCTGCCTTGCTCGAGAACCTGACGATTTTTGTTTGCCTGAGCACACTGAAGTGTGAACAAGTGACTACCGACTTCGAATTGACTGACGTTTAGTGACTGGAAAAAGCTGCGCACTGTTTCGATGTAGCTGTTGAGATTGTCAACAAGGTCATCTGGGTTGGGACCCGACGACGTGTAGATTGTCATGTCATCGGCGTAGATAACTTTGATTCCTTCACGAGGCACTGGAAAGTCAGCCATCTATAAGTTGAATCAAATAGTTGAGTCAAATAGGCGAGAGGGCTTCGACTTGGAAAATACGAGCATGTATTTCGCGTGGTCTAGATGTTTTCCGCGATCTGTTCTGCAAGTAGTTAGTTATCCAGTGTTTGACACTGCTCGGAGCTTGATTGAGCAGAACGCAATCGGCTAGGCAGCTGTGAGATCGAGGTCTATCAGGATGGCCTAGGCCGAGTTCTTCTGCTTGAAACCGTTGGTGATATCGGCGACAAACTGGTGAAGGGCTGTGTTGGTTGAGTGCTGCTTGCAGAAATCTTGCTGTGTCGGTTATAACACAGGCGCTCTCGTTGAGACAGAACGATTCTTTCCATGATGTTGGTTTTGACTCAGAGCAGGCTGTTGGGTATCCAGTTTTTGCCCACAGAATGTTCTTTACCAGGGTTGGGAAGAAGAATGACGGACTTTCTGCAGATGGTGGAGAGCTGGAAAGTGTTGCACAAATAACTAACGGTGAGAGGTCCAAGTTTTTTCAGGTGCAGGCTGATGGTGAAACATCTTCTGGGGTTGTCGACTGTCTTGTGTTCCTCGAGATGAAGACTGCAGCAGATTGGGTGGCCGCAGGTTAGCTCTGTCATGGCGGCCCACTCGGCATTGGTGACAATGTCGCTACTTGCCAGTGAGATGTCGGTAGAGGTTTCTGGGACATTTGCCGGAGAGCAGGTAGAAAATATTCTTTCATTATGACCCAGTCAGAGTCGATGGTTTTTTCTGCAATTTGTCGCCCTTTGTGTCTGTGGTTCCTTTTGTGTCACAGATCTCGCTGTGGGTGTTAATGTCTCCGAGAAAAAGAGCGTGGATACTGTGCTGCTCTTGGGTAATTTGGTCTCTTGAAGTGCTGCAATTGAGACATTCTTCTCCTCTTTGCGGTGGAGGGTCACGTCGGTTTTCCCTCTGAGTCCATTGCAATTCAGTTCGAGAATCTTGAAATCTACGGTGTGCTCTTTGAAGACGGTGGGTGCGGATGGGGGTCTGATTGTGATTGGGTTGTGGTGCATTTTCTGCTTCAAAAATGTCTTAGTCTTTTGTGCTGTTCAAGCCTGAGGGCTTCAATTGGATCCAGTGCTTGCAGTTGTTGCAGAGGACTGAGTAGGAGTTCCAGGCTAAATGCTTTGTGCAGACTCCGCATGGCCACTTTGGCTCAGGGTTTGATTCAATGCCGGCTGTGAGGAGAAAGTTGTGGAGCAGAGCAGCCGGAATGTGCAGCTCGCAAACAATAAAAAAGACAGAGAGATAGAGGGTATATTGTGTCCCATTGGCCGAGGTATTGGGTGGTACCCATGTAGACGCTGTACACTTGAGAACCTGAGGATATATTCCACATATAGAACATGGATGTATTCCGCGCTGAAGTTTGTAACCAATCGAATCGAGACAGATTAACTGATTCTTATACTCCGTACTAGACTCAAATCAAAGAAAATTTTTGATTCCATTCGATTGATTTATAAATTTAAAGACCCTTAGATAAAAAAATTGACTCACACTAAAGGCTGTCGGAACGTTCAGAGCTTCGACTTTATACAAGCGGTCTTGCTCGCTTATGTAGTTAATTAGAAGCCAATCAGAAACCGTTTGTGGCTAGGAGGCATGAACCATCGTTCATATTTAGCCCGATTTAAAGAGGTTAGCCTTCTATTGTTCATTCAATATTTCAATATTATTCATTCAATGTCAATTCAATATTTTTATCCGGTATTTTGAATTTCGCCAGAGTTTTTATTGGCCATCAGTTTTGTCTGCTTGAATTTATAAAAAAGTGGTTGGTCTGAGCTGCTAAAATGCTATTAAGCAGATTTTCAAATTTTGCTTAAACTGATGGTTTTCTTTATGCTGTGATGCTTTCATCAAAGTTTTTTCTTAGACTTTTTACCAATTTGCACGCCTTCAAAAAAAATCAGCCGCGTTCTTTTTTTTATCAAACTGGGTCGGCTTGGTTTTGAGGAGATTTCATTTTTTCCTTGATGTTCGCTGATTTCGCACAGTATTATCTCCATCCATCAGCTTTTTGTGCAATGTTGTTGAAAAGTGATGAGCAGCCGCGGCTGACTTGGTAAGAGGCGCGATCTTCAATCGCAAAGGTCCTTTTTTTGATCGAGCTTTGGTCACGGTTGGAGGGAGTACCTGTGTCATCCACCTCCTCAAGGTGGGATTGGCTACAGGGAAATGGATGACATATGTCTCCACGAAAGATGCATGGCGAGGAAGAAAGGGCCGGTGCAATTTGAAAAAGATTTCTGGCACTTTCTGAGATTTTGCAATATTTCTGAAAATTATTTCGGATTAGTGTATTTAGTTTTATGCATAATTTTGAATTTTTTGTTTCGAGTTCATTTCAAACTCATTTGCTAAAAAAAGAAGGCAAGGAACCCCCTCCCGTTAAGAAAGAAAATGTCGCAAAAAACGTAAACGCCTTTCTTTTTGAAAATGGAATTTAAGGAATAGGTTTATAGATTTCCCAGCGGAATGAGAAAAAATTCTTTTCACTCATTTTTCTCAATTTGGATCAATTCTAGTGCAAAGAAACTATCATAAACTATCCCTGAAATTCAATGAACTTTATGACGTGTTTTTTTTTTGTTTTCCTGTGTTCATCGACTCTTTTCTGTTGGCTAAGTTTTTTTGGTTTTAGTAGAAAGTTTTTTTTTTTTTCGAGCCATTTTTACCTAGATTTTGTGTTTTTTAGGACTTTGGTTGGAACATACTGTGCTCCTTAGACAGTAATCGGCTATTAAAATTTTGTAGCAATAGTCGAGAAAAACAGGTTTAAAGTTTTTGATTTTAAGTCTTAATTTGTAGGCTTGCAATTGCTTACTTTTATAGTTTTTCAGCTCACAAAAGCTGAATTTATGCCGCGAAAACTTAGTTTTACTCCGCGAAAACCTAATTGAAATGGTTTTTCTGACAATTTTCTGAAGACTCTTACATAATTCTTGATGATTTTTTTCGTTTTTTGAAAAGTCTGAAAAGTCTCTAATAACTACTGATGTACATTCATACACTTTGTCTCTCGTAGTTACTTTGTAAGTTTTTCGTAGTTATTTTGCTGATGCCTCCACTGGTTGCTTCCAGAGTGCATCAACCATCAAATCTGTCGGTTTGCCGTGCATCAAATAGGTACTGGGTTGAAAAAGCGGGATTGTTACAGTTTGGGTAGACGTCTTCTATTTCTTCATCAATTCTCGGCATTTTTTTTTCATTAGTTCTTGTGTTTGAAATATGACAGTATCCGGTTTTGAGTTGTGCCTGGCATAGTCTGCTTAATCTTGCTAAGGAACTCTCTTTTTCCTGTTTTTCTGGCAGTGTGCTTACAAAGGCAGGATTCGGTCTGAGGTTTCTGTTGGTTTCGTTGGCGGTATTGTTTTTTTTGTAGTTTTGTTGCTTCTTTTCCGTCGATTTTTCTATTCGGTTGCTGGTTTTCGTACTTTTAGCAGAGGTCTGATTTCAAGGTTGCATTGATTTGTGGTGCTTTGGCTGCAATTTTTGAAGTGCAGTCCGAAGCAGAGGATCATGTCGGCGTTTTTGCAAGCTTCAGCATGCTGCCTTGCACGAGAACCTGACGATTTTTGTTTGCCTGAGCACACTGAAGTGTGAACAAGTGACTGCCGACTTCGAAGTGACTGACGTTTAGTGACTGGAAAAAGCTGCGCACTGTTTCTATGTAGCTGATGAGATTGTCAACAAGGTCATCTGGGTTGGGACCCGACGACGTGTAGATTGTCATGTCATCGGCGTAGATAACTTTGATTCCTTCACGAGGCACTGGAAAGTCAGCCATCTATAAGGTGAATCAAATAGTTGAATCAAACAGGCGAGAGGGCTTCGCCTTGGAAAATACGAGCATGTATTTTGCGTGGCCTAGATGTTTTCCGCGATCTGTTCTGCAAGTAGTTAACTATCCAGTGTTTGACACTGTGCGGAGCTTGATTGAGCAGAACGCAATCGGCGAGGCAGCTGTGAGATTGAGGTCTATCAGGATGGTCCAGGCAGAGTTCTTCTGCTTGAAACGGTTGGTGATATCGGCGACAAAGTGGTGAAGGGCTGTGTTGGTTGAGTGATGCTTGCAGAAATCTTGCTGTGTCGGTTATAACACAGGCGCTCTCGTTGAGACAGAACGATTCTTTCCATGATGATGGTTTTGACTCAGAGCAGGCTGTTGGGTATCCAGTTTTTGCCCACAGAATGTTCTTTACCAGGGTTGGGAAGAAGAATGACGGACTTTCTGCAGATGGTGGAGAGCTGGAAAGTGTTGCACAAATAACTAACGGTGAGAGGTCCAAGTTTTTTCAGGTGCAGGCTGATGGTGAAACATCTTCTGGGGTTGTCGACTGTCTTGTGTTCCTCGAGATGAAGACTGCAGCAGATTGGGTGGCCGCAGGTTAGCTCTGTCATGGCGGCCCACTCGGCATTGGTGACAATGTCGCTACTTGCCAGTGAGATGTCGGTAGAGGTTTCTGGGACATTTGCCGGAGAGCAGGTAGAAAATATTCTTTCATTATGACCCAGTCAGAGTCGATGGTTTTTTCTGCAATTTGTCGCCCTTTGTGTCTGTGGTTCCTTTTGTGTCACAGATCTCGCTGTGGGTGTTAATGTCTCCGAGAAAAAGAGCGTGGATACTGTGCTGCTCTTGGGTAATTTGGTCTCTTGAAGTGCTGCAATTGAGACATTCTTCTCCTCTTTGCGGTGGAGGGTCACGTCGGTTTTCCCTCTGAGTCCATTGCAATTCAGTTCGAGAATCTTGAAATCTACGGTGTGCTCTTTGAAGACGGTGGGTGCGGATGGGGGTCTGATTGTGATTGGGTTGTGGTGCATTTTCTGCTTCAAAAATGTCTTAGTCTTTTGTGCTGTTCAAGCCTGAGGGCTTCAATTGGATCCAGTGCTTGCAGTTGTTGCAGAGGACTGAGTAGGAGTTCCAGGCTAAATGCTTTGTGCAGACTCCGCATGGCCACTTTGGCTCAGGGTTTGATTCAATGCCGGCTGTGAGGAGAAAGTTGTGGAGCAGAGCAGCCGGAATGTGCAGCTCGCAAACAATAAAAAAGACAGAGAGATAGAGGGTATATTGTGTCCCATTGGCCGAGGTATCGGGTGGTACCCATGTAGACGCTGTACACTTGAGAACCTGAGGATATATTCCACATATAGAACATGGATGTATTCCGCGCTGAAGTTTGTAACCAATCGAATCGAGACAGATTAACTGATTCTTATACTCCGTACTAGACTCAAATCAAAGAAAATTTTTGATTCCATTCGATTGATTTATAAATTTAAAGACCCTTAGATAGAAAAATTGACTCACACTAAAGGCTGTCGGAACGTTCAGAGCTTCGACTTTATACAAGCGGTCTTGCTCGCTTATGTAGTTAATTAGAAGCCAATCAGAAACCGTTTGTGGCTAGGAGGCATGAACCATCGTTCATATTTAGCCCGATTTAAAGAGGTTAGCCTTCTATTGTTCATTCAATATTTCAATATTATTCATTCAATGTCAATTCAATATTTTTATCCGGTATTTTGAATTTCGCCAGAGTTTTTATTGGCCATCAGTTTTGTCTGCTTGAATTTATAAAAAAGTGGTTGGTCTGAGCTGCTAAAATGCTATTAAGCAGATTTTTAAATTTTGCTTAAACTGATGGTTTTCTTTATGCTGTGATGCTTTCATCAAAGTTTTTTCTTAGACTTTTTACCAATTTGCACGCCTTCAAAAAAAATCAGCCGCGTTCTTTTTTTTATCAAACTGGGTCGGCTTGGTTTTGAGGAGATTTCATTTTTTCCTTGATGTTCGCTGATTTCGCACAGTATTATCTCCATCCATCAGCTTTTTGTGCAATGTTGTTGAAAAGTGATGAGCAGCCGCGGCTGAGTTGGTAAGAGGCGCGGTCTTCAATTTCGAAGGTCCTTTTTTAATCGCGCTTTGGTCACGGTTGGAGGGAGTCCCTGTGTGATCCACCTCCTCAAGGTGGGATCGGCTACAGGGAAATGGATGACAAATGTCTCCCCTAAGGATGCATGGCGAGGAAGTAAGGGCCGGTGCAATTTGAAAAAGGTTTCTGACACTTACTGCGGAAAAAACATAAACGCCTTTCTTTTTGAAAATGGAATTTAAGGAATAGGTTAATAGATTTCCCAGCGGGATGAGAAAAATTTCTTCATTTATTTTTCTCAATTTGGACCAATTCTAGTACAAAGAAACTATCATAAACTATCCCTGAAATTCAATGAACTTTATAACGTGTTTTTTTTCCTGTTTTCCGGTGTTCATCAACTCTTTTCTGTTGGCTAAGTTTTTTTTTGTTTTAGTAGAAAGTTTGTTTTTTTTTAGCCATTTTTTACTTAGATTTTTGTAAAATTGTTCCTAATTTATGATTTCATTTTTTCTTCAGCTTATTTGTTTCTTTTTATTTAACGAAAAAATGTATATCAGGGCAACCTTTCTGATAGTTTTTACTGGTAGCCTTTTCCACTAATGTTGACTTACTTGAACTTAGGAAAGTTTCTAATAGTGCTTTTTGAACATTACTTGGGGAGTAAATGGATTTTTTTATCCGATTAGTCTAATAATGAACAGAGGGTCGATTACAAATTTTAACAAGCTTCAAAATGTTAGGATGCTTTCTGCGCTTTAAATTGAGGGCTCTTTTTCCTCTCACCTGACTCAAACATGATTTTTATGCTCTAACGAGTGGTTTTGCAAGGTTAATTATGAAGACCAAATATGTTTGTCATGGCCTAATTAGTCTGTATGGCAATTTTCATGACAATCGGACAAAATGAACATTAACTTCAAACATAAAAATTTGCTGGTGGGGAGGGGGAAACGAAAAAGAGCCAAATTGAGTTCTAGGCTTTGTGTTTCTAGAGCAACGGAAATGGAGAGAATCATCACAATAGACGGGGAGAGAAGTAAGACAACTCAGGCAGCTAGAGCCATGCTAATCAAGCTCAGGGCATCCTACGATCGAGACGTCGATCATATCATGGTCAGTACAGAGAGCCAGATGTTTTTTAAATTTGTATTTACTCGTTTATTGAGGAGAATAATTGGCTCTTTTTCCTTTTCCCCCCACCTCACACGAGCATCAATTTTAATGTGTAACGAGTGGTTTTACAAGGTTAATTATGAACAGCAAATATGTTTGCCATGCCTTTATTAGTCCGTATGCTAATTTTCATAACAATCGAACAATGTGAACAAATTTTTCATTGTAAAGTTTTGCAGGTGGGGGGGGGGGGGGGGAGAGGGAGGAAGAAGAAGGAAAAAGAGCCGAATAATTTCACTACATGATTATTTAATCAATTAAATTACATCACTGCATAATTTAATCAGTAATTTTGGCTTTCCTTAGTTTTTTATAATTAAAATTACTGTTCACATTGTTCGATTGTCATGAAAAATGACATGCAGACTAAATAGGCCATGAGAAACATATTTGGGCTTCATAATTAAGCTTGTAAAACCACTCGTTAGACCATAAAACTGATGTTCGTTTTCGGGGGGAAAAGGAAAAAGAGCTGTAATTTTTTTTTTACCCATGCGGGGTTGGTGTATTACGGTGCTCATAGTTGGCATAGTTCTATAGAACAGCAAACATCACGTGTTGGTGCCTGCAGATTCAAATGTCAAATGAATGCATGTTTGGGGGAAAGGGGAGGGGGTTGGATGTTTGGTTTTATCCTTCGGTTAATAACCAGTTGTTCATATTTCAATCCAAAATTTGAAGTAAAACTTGTGTAAATTTTGGTGTATATTTAGAGCTAGAATTCCTTTTGAGACGTAGATTCGATGCCTCGAGCTCGCATGCATGATTTCTAATTTCCCGAACTTTTGTTTTCTACTCACAGACTTTTCAATGTGAGTCATTTCTTCATCAGATGATTTGACTCTCAGTTCTGCTCTCGTTTCTGACTTTCTTCTTGATTATATTCGCTCGCATCTTGGATAATTTTTTAAACTTATTTCCTATTTACCGCACAATTGACATTAACCTCTGGGTTCATAAATTTGCGGCAATTTATATCGAAAAGTGCGGGAAGGCATAGCATCAGGCGAAGTGAATTTTAGAAGCAACAAGCCAACATGCAGTCTCTTTACCCCACAAATGGATGGTCCCATTTCGGGAACCCTTTCATGGGTGCGGCGCCTCCACCATCCTACGCGCATCAGTTCCTGACGTCGCAGGCTGCAGTAGCACCCACTGATCCCTTCACTCTTGCCCGTCTGGGGGCGGCTCTACCCTCGACCTATCAGACTATTCCGTCGATGTTGGGTGGACATGGTGGTGCACAGTTCATGCCTCAATCACAAGTGAATGCGTCGTTTGGCACTGGCCACCTCAATGTGCCACCTCTGCCTGTTCCTCCAATTTTCTTCGAGCAGATGCAGGGACAAGAGGTACATTGTAATCTTCCATTGCCCAAATAAAGCGCTTTGTTTTTAAGATTCAGTTAATAAGGGATCAGTTATACAAGGGAAAGGGCCAACATACGGGCTTTTCAGCGAGAACCGCTGTTTTTACTTGACATGTTTTATATTCATTAATAGGATCCAAGATTCTTTAGATTTCCTTTTTTCACTTATAAAAGTTACAAATTTAACAAAGACGAATGATGATACGGCCGCTCGGCTGTTTTCCGCCCCCCCCCTGGTAAAATTGCATTATAAAACTACCTAAAATTTGTTTATACGGCAATTTGTATGTGAGAAATTTTGTAATAAATTTTTTCACGCGAGTACGCTTGATGGCAGTATAGAACATCAAAAGTCGGCTCTTTTCCAGTTCCCTCCTTTTAATTGTTTCTAAAATGCAATATATGAAAGTCTATTTAAAATGACTTTTCATGTTATAAATTGCTGTGAAACGTCAACGTGAACAGGTGAACAAATATGTACAACAATTCTTACATACAAAATTCCGTGTGAACAATTTTTGAGCAGCTTTTTTGCAATTTTACGAAAAGAGTCCAAAAGTCAATTTAAACAGACAAACAAAGTTTCGGAAAAAACCAAAGGGGGAACTGGATTTTTCCCGGTTCCCCATATTTCAATTTTTCCATAGTTTTTTTACGTGTTATTATGATGAATTAGTATGAAATGAAGTTCCTACTAGATTTTAAATTTTAGACGAACAAAAAAGTATATTCCACAACCCCCCGCACCTTTGAATTTCTATTTTTGAAAAATGACTTTATTATTGTCATGATGCAATGAAACTTGGCATGGCGAACAAACTAACAATTGTGAACAGATCTGTTTTTCGTACTTTACATCGCCACATTACCCATATAGCCATAATTACATGAAAAACAACTATAAAAGTAGAAAAAGTGAGAGGTAGGGCGGAAATTGGAAAAGAGCCCTAAAAATTTAACTTTTGATCCAATTTTCCTAAAAATTGAGTCGGTTTCTTTCAAAAAGATGTGAACTGTAACAGATTATTGAAATGCCGAAACCTTTAAAGGGATTTAGTTTTTTCGCTTTTCGTTTACTTCGTTAACACGATGTGTTGAAATTTCCCCGAGCAGACTAGTGTCCCCGTGCTATTTCGAAATTTCTATTTACAGTTTGTTGACGTGTTATTATAACAAATTGCGTGATATTTCGCTGTGAAGTATGGAGAAAATATCCGTTCACATTAGTTACTCTGTTCACTGCGAGAAGTTTCATTGCAATATGACATGGTTGTGACGTTTTTTTGACAGGAAAAATAAACTAAGGCTCTTTTCCGCCCCCCCCCCTTTGATGTTATCTGAAATTCAATATAAAGTCTATTTAAAATGAATTTGTCTAGTTTTACGAGGGGAGTGGGTTAATGGAAAAATGCGTGGGTGAGTTACTTCGAATTTGATTTTTCATTTTTTTTTGAAATCTGTATCTATCTATTTAATCTATACTATATTTAAATGCGAGTAACAGCTATCTCCCATGTTTAAGCATAAAAATTTCTCATGTTTAACAAATGAATTTTTTCATGCTTAAGCTATATCATATATTGCAATGCTTAAGAAAATTAAGAAAAGTTTTCATTTAGCTTTCCGCACGGTCATTAATTTTTCAGTATTTTTTTTCGGGGCCAAATTAAGTCTGTCTGTCAATCTGTCTGTATACCTTCTCTTTTAATTAATTTGATTATGTCTGTCTCCCCGTCTCCTAATTTTTAAACTTTCATCTATCTTCTATTATATATTTAAATGCAGGCTTCACTGTCTCGCCATGTTCAAACTTATTCAACGTATTGTTTTACGTGTTTAACAAATGAATTATTGCAAGTTTAAGATATATCGTATATTGCAATGGTTAAGGTTTTTTCGATTTTTTAGTTTAATTGAAATTCGTTTGCTGAAAGGAAGATAAAGAATGCTCTCTTTTTAAGAGAAGGAATTGGCGCAAAAAACGAATGTGAATTAGAGCTAATAAATTTCCCAGCGGAATCAAAACTTTTTGGTTTAATGCAGTTCTCTCAAATTGGGTCTACTTTAGCGGAAAATGTCAATTATAAACGATTCTTGGGCTCTTTTCGAGTTCCTCGCTTAACAACTTGCAAAATTTCAATTTAAAATTGCTCATAATTTGTTGATACGGCAATTTGCATCTAGGAAAAATTATCACATTTTATAAGTTTTTTATGCTAACACGTTTTGTAGCAGTTTAGAACATCAAAAATCATTTCTAATAAGCTTTAAAAAATCAAATTCCAAGAAAAATTAAATGAAAAAACGAAAAGAGCAGATTCTTGAAAATCAGAGAGGTATGAGTCCAATAGGGATTAGTGCATTTTGTTTCATGCATTAATTTGAGTTAGTTTTCTATCTGTTTGATTCGAGTTAAAGTTCATTTGCTAAAAACAATGCAAACAATTTTCTCCGACGAAAGCGGAAATGATGCAAAAAACGGACTCTTTTTCAGTTTTCCATTGTTCTACACGTTTTGATGCAGTTTGTAACATGAAAATTCGTTTTAAATAGACTTCTTATATTGAGTTCCAAAAAACATTAAAAGGGGGACTGGAAAGGAGCCACGGCTTTTTCCCATTTCGCACCCCTCATAAAATGTATACGTAAAGCTGTTCAAAACTTGTTCGCTCTGCATTTTGCATGTAAGAAATCTTACAACAATCTGTTCACTTGTTCACGCTTAAACATTTTAATTCAGCTTATAACATGACAATTTTTTTAGATAGATTTTCATAAATTAAGTTTCATAAAAATTGACTTTGTTCCACTTCCCCCCACATTTGATTTTCAGTTTTGAAATATTCCTTTAACGTTGTCATAATGTAAGGAACTGTTGCATGTTGAACAAACTAATTGTGAACAGATTTGTTTTTTTTTTCATACTTAGTCTTGGTGATTTTTTTTCAGGAAATGTCTTATTGTTTGTCTTCGCTCAACTTTGATTTTTCGCAAATGGAATTTAGTCAACTTGCATGCGTTCATACGCAGTTTATGAAAATATCATTACGTGAAATTTGTTGTATAAAGAAAACTAGTTAATCTACAGTGTGCGTTGATTGTAAAGCGGCATTCAGCTATAATAACACGTAAGACAACTAAGAAACTTAAAAATTTGAAATGTGGAAGCGGAATTGAAACGAGTCAAAAATCAGAAATTGCGATTTTGAAAATAGCTAAAAACGTGAACAACTTCTGGTTTTGAAAGGAGAAATTAGTTTATAGATGTCCCAGAGGAATAGAAATGTTTCGTTTTGCACCAGTTTTTTCAAATTTGGTCAATTTTAGCGATAAATTATCGGCTTGCTTCTCCACCCCCTCCTCCAAATTTCAATTAATCTACTTGAATAGTTGTTTAACGTGTTCAGCGGTTAAATGCGTGTTGTTTATAATGCAGTTTGAAGTTAAAAAAATGTTCTCAATGATTAATTTGTTCACCATGCAAATTTAGTTTATTTTAACTTGAACTTATTTCAACTTGAATTTTTCAAAATTTAAATTCAAATGCGTGGGAGAGGGGGGGTTGGAAATAGCCAAAGTATCAATTAAAAAAGATTCTTGAAAATTGAAAAGAATAAACGTGGTATAGTTTTCCTTAGAAAATTGAAATTCAAAACTATTCCAACAAATGGTCAAAATTTTTTTGCTGTGTTCAATTGAAATTCAACTGTGATTTGGAGCCAAAAAAGAGGACTATTTTTTCTGCTGCGTTCGTGGATAGACTGCAATCTGAATTTATTGGCTCTTTTTATTTTTCCCCCACCCCACAAGCATCAATTTTATGGTGTAACGAGAGGTTTTACAAGGTAAAGCATGAGGACCAAATGTGTTTGTCATGGCCTAACTAGTCTGCTCAAAATTAAGTTATGTGAACAATAAGTTTACGAGTAATTTCTCGCATGTGGGCGAAAAAGAAAATGAGCCGTTTTATTGTTTTAGCATTAAGTTGTTTTGACTTGCTCTATTTCAAGTTTTTGTTTCAATATTGGGCCTTTTCATATCTCAACCCTAAACAATTTATTAATTCTCAAATTTCATCTGATGAATTTAGTTGTAAAGAGTTTAGTTTTATAAAGACAACACCTGTGCTGTGATATAATTAAATTTTTCATCCTAAATATTATGTTTACGAGTAATTTTTTGCAGATGGAATGCGTTTTTACTCATTGTTGAAAATTTTAGAGCTGATTTTTGCCACGTGGTTGCGAAGTAATTTTTTTTAGCCTTGTGCGTCCGACACTTAGGCCTTCGTGATAATAATTTGACTATTGATTGTGCTTCAAACGCGATGTTATAAAATGGAAAACGGTGACTAATTGTTACCTCTGTGTTGAATATAACTTCAAGCCCTTAACTTCAAAATAATTTTCATTCAGCAGCAATCGGCGATGCAATTTTTTTTTAAAATAAGAGCAGTAAAACGCCGGCAATAAAGCATCAACGAAACTGCAAAAAACTATTTCTAATTATTTTCAACTTGAAGATTGGAATTATTTCAAATGTAAAACGTTTCCCAATCGATTTGTTATAGAGAAATAATTAAAAGAGCAATATGCCCGTTTTGAGCAATTTTTAGGTGACAAAGAGACATACTTTCTGTCTGAAAAATTAGTTTTTGCATGCAAAAGTTGTCTGAAAAAGATCTTTTAAATTTCAGGATTCTTTCAAATTTATGTTTGTTCGAAATTTTTGCTACTAATTAAAAAAGCTATAACAAAGTTATTGGTCAACGTTTTAAATATTTCTGACCTTGAGACTGTGAAATGGGGTTAAAACTGCAATCGAATTTTCATAACTGCATTTGAATACAAAACGATTTCTCTTTTTTGGAGAATTTCTTTTTGGGCTCTTTTTCCTCCCCCACCCACCTCACACGAGCATCAATTTTATGGTGCAAGCGAGTGGTTTTACAAGGTTGATTAAGGAGACCAAATTTGGTTGCCATGGCCTTATTAGTCCGTATGCCAATTTTCATAACAATCGAACAGTTTGAACAAATTTGGGGGGGGGGGGAGGAACGAAAAAACGAAAAAGAGCCAATTTTTGCAAAATTTCAAGAACCGAATTTAAATAACTTTTTCTTTCAACGACGATTTGCCATGTAATTTTTAGAGCAAAAAAACGACGACAAAAAGGAAAACGCGAAACTTCATTAAGTGTTTCGGTTTAATTCAAAATTGAAAAATTGAAGGTCAGAATTGATTCAAAAGTTTAATACGTTGTCCGATAAATTTTTTATAAGCTATGAACACTCAAGAATGATTCTAACAGACTTCAACAGGTTCAAACTTTAATTTCGTGGTCAATATGAAAAAGTGAGTCTATACTATTTTTACAGTTATATAAAAGAAATTCTGTTTTATCGGAATTGAAAGAGATGCTTCTTTTAAATGTAAGCGTCGGCCTCATCTAGCATTTTTTTGTGTGCTCCTGCAATAATTTTGAAGATTTTTGGCTCACTGTCAGGCTTCTTTTAAATGTAAGCTTCGGCCTCATCTAGCATTTTTTTGTGTGCTCCTGCAATAATTTTGAAGATTTTTGGCTCACTGTCAGGCTGGTATCATCTGCAAATTGAATTGCTTGATTTTGATAATTTAAAATAGAATGGAAATCTTTAACATAGAGGGTGAAAATTTTTCGTCCTTGAACTATCCTTTGTGGCACTGCACGATTCAAGGTTTCCTATTCGTATGTTTTTTTGTCAATTATAGTGCCTGTTGACGATTTTTCGAAAAGTGTTACAGCCGCTTTTGAGAAAGCCATTTGTTCATTTTTTTGAAAAAAATTCTTGAGATATTGAATTGAACACTTAAGCAAGATCCAAAAACCAGCTGCAGACATATCTCCATTGCGACCATTGAAAATCATTAAATAGCCTTTTCTTTAGCAATTCGCCAGAAATTTCATAAGAAACGAGTCACACAAACACGCCGTAATTGCAATAAAAATGCTTACCTTACGAATCGATAGTTCGAAAATATCAAAAGTTTCACTTCGATCAGTAACAGAAAAAGCTTCGAATTTTTCTAAGCAGCTAGAATAGATATTATCATTTACTATGATTGCGAACGCAAGTGTCTTGTAATCGGGAATTAGACTTTTTTTACCGCAAACTATTTTTCTTACAAACTTACGTAAACTTGCTTTTTTTATTGAAGGTTGAAACTTTCCGGGCTCCTTTGCATTTGTCCTAGAGCTAACGCCTTGCTTTTGCACCCTAAGGCCGGGGGTTCGACTGCTGATGGGACCTTGTTTTCTTTTCAGTATGTATGCAATTGAAGAAATATTTGTGGCAAAAATTGAATTGTCGGACTTTCGTTTGTCTACTTATGTTTTGTCGGCTTAGTTGCCACATCACTGAGTTTTTTGTGTGCTGTTAGCAATTGTCATGGTAGTTGCTTGTGTGTTGCATTGTAATTTCAAGGGGAGCTTGAAACTTTTTAAAATTTTCTTATAAACTCTTTTTGGTTTTCGGCTCAACGGTGTCTGCTTATAGATTGTCGGCTTGGTTTCCGCTTCGGAAGTTTTGTTCCATTGCCATTTTTTAAACTCAAATGACTTGCTTGGCATGTTTTCCTAGATTTCTTGTTTGATAAAAACAGGTATTTTGAAAATGTTCGGGGTTTGGGTTTCTTTATTTTGTTTTGAGACGCTCCGGAAAATTTTTTCACTTTTTTGCATAAATGTCTATCAAAAACTCTTCTGCTGAAAAAGTATCTCCTTACACTACCCCTCTGTCTACAGCCTTCGAAAACGTATGTAGGGAAAAATTTGGCCCATGTTTTTGACATTTTTTCTCAAAAGATACTGTCAAATCTGAGATTTTGCTTTCAACGAACAGAACGGATTCGAAAAGCTTTACTGCATAAGCGGCTAGGCCCAATTTTTTTCAGACATAAAGATATGGCCCTTCGAATGGTCAAAGGTTTGATTTTTCTGACCGTTTCTCGAGAACACCCCTCCCAAGTGAATCTCGTCTGCATAAGCGGTTCCGACTGGCTAGATGCACAGCTACCGAAAGTCATGATGTTCGGGGAGGTAAATTCATTAAGAACGAAAGTGGCATACTCCTCACTGACGTGACTGATGTCCTCGAAAGATGGCGCGAGTATTTTGACTCGCTCTCTTCCAAACCAGCCATCGGTTCTATGATGGACTCTCTTCCCATCCATGGGCCTATCAGGGAAATTACCGAAACTGAAGTTGGCAAGGCAGTTATGCATTCATCTGACGGTAAAACACCCGGACCATCGTCCATAACGGCTGAAATGCTGAAAGCCTTGGACGCATCCAATTTCTCTGTCTTGACAAGCGTTCTACAAAGTGTCATTGACTCGGGGAAAATCCCGGATGAGTGGTGTACGAGTGATACCGTGACCATCTACAAAGGAAAAGGGGACCCCTTGCTATGTGGATCGTACAGGGGGATTCGCCTATTAGAGCACCCTATGAAGGTTTTTGAGCGTGTCATCGAATCACGCCTTCGCGGCATTGTATCGATAAATGACAGACAAAGAGGCTTTATGCCTAACCGAAGTGCAACCGATGCTATTCATCTGCTCCGTAGGTTGCAGGAAAAGTTCTTAGCAAAGAAACAAAAGCTTTATCATGTCTTTGTAGACTTAGAAAAAGCCTTCGATAAAGTACCAAGATATTTGATCGAGTGGTCTCTTAGGAGACAATACGTCCCTGAGAATCTAGTCAAAACGGTCATGTCGTTATACAGAAACTCGGTCTCCTGTATGAGGCGAGGAAATCAAAGGTCAAACCAATTCCAGGTCAACACTGGTGTGCACCAGGGCTCTGTCTTGAGTCCACTGCTCTTCATTCTGATAATTGAAGAACTCACCAAGGAATGTGGTGACGGAATTCCATGGGAAATTCTGTTTGCAGACGACTTGGTGCTGACAAGTGAGACCTTCGAGGGCGTGTTGCAAAAGTTTGCAAAGTGGAGAACAATTTTTGAATCAAATGGCATGAAAGTTAACATGGACAAAACGAAGTTAATGGTTACCGGGGAAGAGGGAAAGACCATAAAGTCGGGTGATTACCCTTGTGGGGTTTGCAGCAAAGGGGTCGGTAGTAATTCTATGATGTGTACTTCATGCAGGCTATGGGTACACAGAAGGTGCAGTGGCTTGCGGGCAAGCCAACGCCTCTCTGAAACCTTTGTTTGCAAAGTTTGCCAGAATCCCAAATCCAAGGCAACAGATAGTAAAATCACACTTGCAGATGGTGAAATTGAAAAGGTGGGTCAGTTCAAATATCTGGGGGACATGCTTCATCCGGATGGGAAGGTGGAAACTGCTGTGCGAGCCCGCATAAATTCCTTCTGGTTGAAGTTTAGAGAACTATCCAGACTCTTATTGGATAAGAATCTTCCACTTGTTCCGCGGGTTTTGATCTACAAGAGCTGTCTGCGTCCAGTGTTGTTATATGGAGCTGAAACTTGGTCAATGACAGACTCAAATTTTAAAATATTGAGATCAACGGAACTTAAAGTACTGCGATGGGTAATTGGTACTGACCTACATATGATCGCTTCTCGTTCTATTTATGAGCGTTGCGGTATTGACCATCTAGACATTTATTTGAGGAGGTCCCGTCTTCGGTGGTTCGGGCACACTCAGAGGAGCGTGCTCCTTGCAAATGCGCTAACAAACGTTTGTGTCCCCGGACCCAGATCAAAGGGTAGGCCGAAGAAGACATGGGACAAAACAATAGAGGAAGACCTATCCTTGCTGGGACTGAAAAAGGAGGAAGCCATGGACAGGGATTTGTGGAAGGCATTGTTGTCTAACCCCGTGTAGCACGGGAAAAAGACACAAAACGTTGATGATGATGATGATGATAAGCGGCTACGCTCAAATTTTTCTATACAAAAGGCCATGATTCTCGGAAATGCCAAATTTTTCATTATTTGTTCTTGGACTTTATCCTGCCAAATCTGATGTCATAGGTTTGATCGAATTAACGGGTTTTTCAAAGCCTATCTTTATAATTGGCTATGCCTAGAACAAGTCAAAATTTTGAAGCTTTGACCGTTTTTTGGATAGTTACGCGAGAACTACCCTGCCTATTCTCAGGCTGTGTTCAATCGGGAAACCCGGTTTTGAGACTCTTCTCTACTTAGTCCCCACGACCTGCTTTTTTATAGAAAAATTTAATGAATTTCGGAAAGTCCAATTTTGGATTTGTCGACGATAAGTCTTGAAATTACGCATTTTCTCCCGCATCAGTATAAGAAATTCAAAAATTATCAAACACGTACCTCCAGCCTTAGTGGGGCCCTTAGTTGTTTTTTATCAAGAAATACAAAAATTTCGGTTCACCAACGGTTCACCAAATGTTTTTCAACGTTTTAAATTTTTTTCCGGCAAGTTTTTTTTATATGTGTGCTTTATCGCAAGTGTTGCGAAGCTCTGCTTCGCGGCTGTCAAAATTTATTCGCATTTTTCCGAAAGTTGTTGGATTTGTCCACCGTCATTTGAAATAGATTGTGTTAGTTTTCCAACATTTTGAGCTACACGCGGATTTAGTCGACTTTTTTCCAATGCAATCAATAAATTCAATTAATTTTCAATGGGTTCTCTTTTTCAACTTCTGAACTCGAGTAACAATGGTCGAGAGGATTCAAGTCCGGAATCTGGAGGACGCCACAGAATACCTGTTTGTGAGAAATGAATGCGGTTCTCGAACTTTCATTTAAGCCAAGTCAGAACACTGGCAGCTCTATGAGGGGTGCTCCAGCTTGCTGGTGTTAAATTCTTCTGAAATTTCAAAAGTGGGAGAAGTATTTCTTGTTGAAGTATATTTAAAGTTTTTTCTTCAAGTACGTTGGTTCAAAAAATCATCTAACTTAATGCGTGCAAAATGGGCGCTTCTCCATGTTAACCTTTTTTTTCAAAAAAAGCATTTTCAGTGTAATTTACATGCTAATATGGCTAACTGCGTGCTTTTTTACTGTTAAGTCTGAAGAAAAAATGTGTACTCATTAGTTAATCTGCCTTGCATACAACGTTCCATTCAATCCTGACAACTGTTATTTTGTTTATTACAATTCCTGTTTGATAAAAACAGGTATTATGAAAATGTGTTTTGCGTTTTTTAGACGCCTGAGATTTTGGGTTCAATCAAAAGGAGGGGCTTATAGAAGTTCTCCTGTATAAGCGGGGTCGTCCAAATTTTCTTACAAAAAAAGTTATGGCCCTCGTAAAATCAGTGTTTTGACTTCTTGTCCGTTTTTTGACATTTTTTTAAACTCTCTGGAATACTTAACCGATCGAATTTAACCTTAAGGGTTTCACTGAGGCAACAGTTGCGGGAAGCATCCTTGCAAACTAGCTATGCCTTAAAAATTTCATGAAAGATATCAGGTCTTTGAGAAATTTCTAGATTCTCAAAAAAATTTTATTTCTTTTTTATTTCATTAGAGAAGCTATTTTAAAAAAATACAAAAAAGTTTTTTTTTCAAATTAGTGTCGTTTTTATGCGTGGTGTGATAAAAGATCTGAACGAAAAAAAAACATTCGATATATTAGACAATCATAGTGATGAAATAGGCCAAATGGAAAACAGATTTTGTAGAAAAATGACCACAAAAACGAACAAAAGTCGTTATAAAAATTCAAAAAAATTTCAGTTTTTTGCAGAAAGTTCTTGATTCTCAAATTGGCGCTAAAAAACAAATTCTACCGTAATTGGCTTGGAACCAATTTTATTATATCCAAAATTTTATTTAATTAGCCAGTAGACAAAAACATATAAATGGTAAAAATAACATTTTGGTGAAAGAAATATGGTTGACCTTCTTCGAAAGGTTTTACTGCCTTATACACTATATGGGGTTGCTGACGTTTAGCCAGTGATGGTCCAGGAAACGACCTACATGTATATTCACCATGGTGCGGTTGGTGCTATCATTGGCAACAGGGGAGCGAACATCCACATGATTAAACAGCTGTCCCAGGCACAAGTCACAGTGGACACGCAAAGTGATCATCAGGTTCATTAAGTCTATCCCTGATACTGACGTGTTTTTGTCCCATTGTTGGCCACGCCTAATTGTCGCTCCCCTTCATCGTTTTTCAACTACGTGGATGGCCGATAAATTCAACGATTTTTCCCACTTTTCAAATCCCTGTTAGTATTGATTATTTTTCGTGCATGCCCAATTTTACACCGATGGGTCATAAGCCTAGAATTAAGGCTGTTGAAATATTTTTCTATTTTGATGTTTGGTTTGAAGGATCAAAGACGTATAACAGTAGTAGGTACCCCTGACGCCCAGTGGAAAGCACAGTGGCTGATAATTGAGAAGTTAAGGACTGACGGCTTCACTCAAGGCGAGTGGCCCATAGTCACCGTAGAACTGCCTATTCCTGTCATCATGGTGGGCAGGATAATCGGCAAGCAAGGCAAAAAGGTGCTGGAATTGCAGCGGGAATCACATGCAATTATCGAGGTTCCGATGGCCAATACTCTAGAGGATATGGGTTGCTCCTCGTGTAATAAGTCCGCATCAGCAGCTAATTGTGCAATGCTGTTGAATGGTATGATTCATCACGCGGACTGTAAAGATAACAGTGACGTGATGTTGGTCAAGTTGCTCGGACACTTCTGGGCTCTTCAGGTCCGGGCTGTTTGTTTTGGATTCCTCCTAACATCTGTCCTATCGCTTCTCATCTCTTCCCTTCTCTTGCCTGTAATAGAAATTTTGCTTTTGTATTTGATGCTAGACTTTAATGTTGTTTTTTAGAGTGCACAGAAGAAAATCCGAAGCATAGTGCAAAAGGGCAAAGCCAGTCCAGGACTCAGTGGATTTTTGCCAGGCTTCGGTGACCCTCATGTGAACGCTTTTCCGAACATGGGCACGCCTGTTACGCCTAAATCGCCTGCCACAATTGCCGCCTCAGGGTCATTTATTAACGCAGCAGTAAAAATGGCCGGGGGTATGTCGTTGGGCGCCTCGGCTGCTCCAGGAGCCCCGACAATGTCCGCTGCCTCAGCTCAACAACTCGTAGCAACTTTAAACAACTGCGTCGCTGCTAATTCAAATGCTTCATTATCTAATCACGCGAACACAATTGCCTCGCCAGTGATCAATGTCTCTGCTGCGTTTGGACAATTTTGACGTAATTACGTTCAATGTAATGTCAAAATGCATGGTGCTTCAAAAACTTGAAAACCGCTTTACTACTTTTGACGTACGACACTAAACGCCTTAAACTTGAACATATCGTTCGAAAGATATGAAACTAAATTTCATCTCTCGTGGTACTATGTTTTGTTTTTCGTTCAGTATGTATTTAACTTTCGATTTAGTGTGGCCGGAGCCAGTCATGTTTCGATATCTTATTAAATTTTTATATTTATACCATTTTCATGCTTGTCTGCAAATTGTGTGCCTAGTGATTTGCTTTCAGTTTTTGCAGATTATTTTTCACGAAAACGCTATTCAGCATTTTCTCTAAGTTTATATTTGATCAGAAACATTTCTCCATTTCAGTGACTCAATAGCTTCGTTTTGTAGAATTTTGATACGAAAAGTTCTGAAAATTGATTTAGCCAGTTTCAGCGAATGCTTATTTTGAAAGAATGATAGAAGAAAATCAGTAATGTCTGGTATTTTATTACATCTAACTGGTTTTGTTTTAATAATCATCTGGCTGAGTCAATTTCTTCCTGATCTGACGTAACTGATAATTGATTTGTAAAGCCAGTACAATAAACTAATTGCTGTAAGTGATGATTTGTAAATTCTCCACCCAACCTTTAATCGCTTGCTTCATGTAGATGTTCTTGTAATATTTGACCTTTCTTCGTGTAGTAGAACCTGCAACAAAACATTGAATGTGTTCGCTTTGCCTTATCTTTATATCTCCTCATTACTAACTAACTCCACTTTCCAAAGTGTAACTCTTCTTCCTCCGTCCGTCACTTGGCTCGCCGACTGCCGGATCACAGGTTCTAACGTGGCGCCGGCGACTGCGGTGATGTGCCTTGGTAGCCCTTGCAGCACAGCTGCTGCTGCCTCTTGTTGCCCCACGGCTTTTCTCTTTTCTCAAGTTTAAATATGTAATTTTGCATTTACTCATTCGATAATTATCCGTCGTTTCTGAACGCGACAACTTTCTTGCCTGGACATGTGCTTTACGTGCTACGATGAAGTTTCATTTGGTGTGCAATTGGACATGTCATGTTCGTGACATGTATTGTAACAGTAACCGGATAATACCACCCACTCATATATTTGTACTTGATTGATGTGACGATTGATTTAAGGATTGTATTCTAAATTGATTTTTCCTCACCTTGTGTTTGTGTTTTGAGAATTAACCGTCCACAAAGTTTTCGGCTCTCCCCCTCGCACAATTCAAATTTTCTGATTTTGCAGTTGTTTCACGTGTTTTTATGAGAAAATGCGGGTGTGGTGTTACGATATGAAGTAGGATGAACAAACTTGTTCACCATGTAAGTTTTCCTTGCATTATGACTGCGTGCAAATTGTTATTCCAAAAACATATCAAATTGAAAAGAGCCTTATATTCAATTTTGGCAATTTGTTACAGGATTAATTTTTCCCTTGTCTTAAAGTTATGGGCTCTTTTCCACTAACCCACTCACAACATGCTCATGATGCAATGAAACTTGGCATGGTGAACAAACTAAAAATTGTGAACAGAATTTTTCTCCATGAATCACACTGTACATTTAGCCATTATAACTCGTAAAACAACTATGAAGTTGGAAAATCTGAAATTGGGGAGGGGGAAGTGGTAGAGGCAAGTTATCTATCAACGGTTACTTAGTTAGTAGCGTGGCTCTTTTTCCTTTCCGCCCCCCCCCCCCACCACCTGCAAACTTTTACATGTAATTTTGTTGACCACATTGTCCGATTGCTATGAAAGTTTACATACAGACTAATATGAATAGAAATTAAAACGAAATCAAAAATTAAAACAGCAACAACAACAAAATTGAGCGTGCGCAAGAATAAGGATTTTTCACCGAAAACAAACAAACAAAAAACACGCACAATTTGATTGATTGTCTTGCCTTCACTTCGTTTATTGACACTTCAAAAGCTGTAAATTACAAAAATCTATCGTCTATCTCGAAAAACAAACAAGTTTTCAAAATCCAATCAAACGCGAAAGCTAATGGCTTTTTTTCCTCCCCCCCCCCCATCTCACACGAGTTTCAAAATATTAGTGTAACGAGTGGTTTTACGAGGTTGAGTATGAAGACCAAATATGTTTGTCGTGGCCTTATTACCCTTGAAGCTATGCAGAAAATGATTGAATTTTATCATGAAACAGGGATAGACATGTTAAAGCTCGGCTGCACACTACCGAATCTAGCCAATATCTGTCCACACAATTCAACCGACCATAAGTTTAACCCAGTCTTCTCTAGTGATAGTGTTTTGCTTGAAAAAATACGGGAATATATGACCGGAGGTCCCTCTATTGTTTTCACAAGGAAAGCAGGAGCAAACAAAACGTTTACTCCAAAATCAAACAACTTGTGTAAATCAATCGTTGGTATTGATGCTAGTCAACTTTATCCTTATTCTATGTGTCAGGATATGCCCACAGGCTTGTATACAAGATGGGACTACGATGAAGAAACACAAAAAGTCAAGGCAAGGCAGAATCGAGTTCGAACGTTTGAAAATATGGTCGTGTCATACTTTCAAGCAACCAGTTCTGAATGCAAAATTAAGAGTTACTACACTACAGGAACCCAGTAAAAATTGATTGCTTTAGTGTTGATGGTTTTTGCAACCATTGTAAGACTGTCTTTGAAGCAATGGGTTGTTATTTCCATTTTTGCCCTTGTCAAGAAGCTAGACGGAGCTTAACTGATGATGATATCAAACGAGGAATCAAGAAAAGAGAATTGGATGAGCTTCGAAAAGACTACATTCGAGAAAAAGGATACTCTGTAGAAGAAAAGTGGGAGTGTAGTTGGTGGGATCAATTTAAAAACAATGTAGACGTAAAAATTCACGTTAGAACTCACTTTCCCTTCAAAAGACTCCTTTCTGTCACTTCACTGGTGCAGTACTTAAGTAATGGAACAATGTTCGGCTACTTGCAATGCGATCTTAGTGTTCCAGATGAGCTAAAAGCAAAATTTTCCGACTTCCCACCTAATTTCAAAAATATTAATGTTACCAGAAACGATATTGACGATTATATGAAGACATATGCGGAAGAAAACGATTTGTTAGAACAACCGCAACGAATGTTGATATCGAGCTTCAAGTTGACCAACTGAAAACTGATCACACCACTTTTCAACTTTTACTTGGATCTTGGACTACAGTGTACAAAAATTCATCGATTTGTACAATACACACCGCGTAAAGTATTCAACAGCTTTGTTCAGTCTGTTGTTGATGCTAGGCGAGCCGGCGATGAAAATTCATTATCTGACGTAGTAGACGAAACAATGAAACTTCTACGAACGTGTTTCTACGGCTATCAAATAATGGACAGATCAAAACATACAATGACAAAATATCTTGGAGACGAAAAAACACACTAAGCTATCAATAACCAATTCTTCAAGAGACTCAATATCGTAGCAAAAGACTTGTATGAAATGGAGTTTTTTAAATCTACTATAGAGCATCTTGAACCAATTATAGTAGGGTTCTATATACTACAGTATGCCAAGTTGAGAGTGTTGGAGCTCTATTATAACTTTTTCGATAAATTTTGCGATGTCAACAAATTCGAAGAACTCGAAATGGATACAGATTCCCTCATTTTGGCTCTGGCAGAAGAAGATTTAGATGAATTTATCCTTCCCAGCAAGCGAGCAGAATGGACTGAAAAGCGAAGCCAGGACTGTCGAGTCGATTTCAGAGCAGATGCGAAAAACAACTTTTTCCCACGTACTTGTTGCTCTAAACATAAGAAACATGACAAGAAAACCAGGATTGCGCAAGGAGGATTTCAGATGCACCGAAATGTTATGCCTGTGTAGTAAAATCCTTTGCTGTTATGATAGTAAAAGTCAAAGTATAAGTTTAGCAGTAAAGGACTGAACAAACGCGCATTAGAAGACTCTGGAGATAGCCCGATGGCAAAGTATCGACAAGTTTTGGATGAGGCAGTGAATTTGAAGTCAACAAATAGAGGATTCAAAACGATTAACCATGCAGTCGCAACTTATGAACAAACTAAAAAAGTACTGAGCTATTTTTACCCTAAACGGGAAGTTGAATATGATGGAATACATACTAAACCTCTAAAATTGTAAGACAATATGTAGTAAAAATTGTATACGATGCTGTGAATTAATAGATTTTCTCTGTAATTAACCTTTTTTCAAAAATTCTTTTTTAACGCTACGTTTGGATTAATAATGGATGATATCAAACGAGGAATCAAGAAAAGAGAATTGGATGAGCTTCGAAAAGACTACATTCGAGAAAAAGGATACTCTGTAGAAGAAAAGTGGGAGTGTAGTTGGTGGGATCAATTTAAAAACAATGTAGACGTAAAAATTCACGTTAGAACTCACTTTCCCTTCAAAAGACTCCTTTCTGTCACTTCACTGGTGCAGTACTTAAGTAATGGAACAATGTTCGGCTACTTGCAATGCGATCTTAGTGTTCCAGATGAGCTAAAAGCAAAATTTTCCGACTTCCCACCTAATTTCAAAAATATTAATGTTACCAGAAACGATATTGACGATTATATGAAGACATATGCGGAAGAAAACGATTTGTTAGAACAACCGCAACGAATGTTGATATCGAGCTTCAAGTTGACCAACTGAAAACTGATCACACCACTTTTCAACTTTTACTTGGATCTTGGACTACAGTGTACAAAAATTCATCGATTTGTACAATACACACCGCGTAAAGTATTCAACAGCTTTGTTCAGTCTGTTGTTGATGCTAGGCGAGCCGGCGATGAAAATTCATTATCTGACGTAGTAGCCGAAACAATGAAACTTCTACGAACGTGTTTCTACGGCTATCAAATAATGGACAGATCAAAACATACAATGACAAAATATCTTGGAGACGAAAAAACACACTAAGCTATCAATAACCAATTCTTCAAGAGACTCAATATCGTAGCAAAAGATTTGTATGAAATGGAGCTTTTTAAATCTACTATAGAGCATCTTGAACCAATTATAGTAGGGTTCTATATACTACAGTATGCCAAGTTGAGAGTGTTGGAGCTCTATTATAACTTTTTCGATAAATTTTGCGATGTCAACAAATTCGAAGAACTCGAAATGGATACAGATTCCCTCATTTTGGCTCTGGCAGAAGAAGATTTAGATGAATTTATCCTTCCCAGCAAGCGAGCAGAATGGACTGAAAAGCGAAGCCAGGACTGTCGAGTCGATTTCAGAGCAGATGCGAAAAACAACTTTTTCCCACGTACTTGTTGCTCTAAACATAAGAAACATGACAAGAGAGAACCAGGATTGCGCAAGGAGGATTTCAGATGCACCGAAATGTTATGCCTGTGTAGTAAAATCTTTTGCTGTTATGATAGTAAAAGTCAAAAGTATAAGTTTAGCAGTAAAGGACAGAACAAACGCGCATTAGAAGACTCTGGAGATAGCCCGATGGCAAAGTATCGACAAGTTTTGGATGAGGCAGTGAATTTGAAGTCAACAAATAGAGGATTCAAAACGATTAACCATGCAGTCGCAACTTATGAACAAACTAAAAAAGTACTGAGCTATTTTTACCCTAAACGGGAAGTTGAATATGATGGAATACATACTAAACCTCTAAAATTGTAAGACAATATGTAGTAAAATTGTATACGATGCTGTGAATTAATAGATTTTCTCTGTAATTAACCTTTTTTCAAAAATTCTTTTTTAACGCTACGTTTGGATTAATAATGGATGATATCAAACGAGGAATCAAGAAAAGAGAATTGGATGAGCTTCGAAAAGACTACATTCGAGAAAAAGGATACTCTGTAGAAGAAAAGTGGGAGTGTAGTTGGTGGGATCAATTTAAAAACAATGTAGACGTAAAAATTCACGTTAGAACTCACTTTCCCTTCAAAAGACTCCTTTCTGTCACTTCACTGGTGCAGTACTTAAGTAATGGAACAATGTTCGGCTACTTGCAATGCGATCTTAGTGTTCCAGATGAGCTAAAAGCAAAATTTTCCGACTTCCCACCTAATTTCAAAAATATTAATGTTACCAGAAACGATATTGACGATTATATGAAGACATATGCGGAAGAAAACGATTTGTTAGAACAACCGCAACGAATGTTGATATCGAGCTTCAAGTTGACCAACTGAAAACTGATCACACCACTTTTCAACTTTTACTTGGATCTTGGACTACAGTGTACAAAAATTCATCGATTTGTACAATACACACCGCGTAAAGTATTCAACAGCTTTGTTCAGTCTGTTGTTGATGCTAGGCGAGCCGGCGATGAAAATTCATTATCTGACGTAGTAGCCGAAACAATGAAACTTCTACGAACGTGTTTCTACGGCTATCAAATAATGGACAGATCAAAACATACAATGACAAAATATCTTGGAGACGAAAAAACACACTAAGCTATCAATAACCAATTCTTCAAGAGACTCAATATCGTAGCAAAAGATTTGTATGAAATGGAGCTTTTTAAATCTACTATAGAGCATCTTGAACCAATTATAGTAGGGTTCTATATACTACAGTATGCCAAGTTGAGAGTGTTGGAGCTCTATTATAACTTTTTCGATAAATTTTGCGATGTCAACAAATTCGAAGAACTCGAAATGGATACAGATTCCCTCATTTTGGCTCTGGCAGAAGAAGATTTAGATGAATTTATCCTTCCCAGCAAGCGAGCAGAATGGACTGAAAAGCGAAGCCAGGACTGTCGAGTCGATTTCAGAGCAGATGCGAAAAACAACTTTTTCCCACGTACTTGTTGCTCTAAACATAAGAAACATGACAAGAGAGAACCAGGATTGCGCAAGGAGGATTTCAGATGCACCGAAATGTTATGCCTGTGTAGTAAAATCCTTTGCTGTTATGATAGTAAAAGTCAAAAGTATAAGTTTAGCAGTAAAGGACTGAACAAACGCGCATTAGAAGACTCTGGAGATAGCCCGATGGCAAAGTATCGACAAGTTTTGGATGAGGCAGTGAATTTGAAGTCAACAAATAGAGGATTCAAAACGATTAACCATGCAGTCGCAACTTATGAACAAACTAAAAAAGTACTGAGCTATTTTTACCCTAAACGGGAAGTTGAATATGATGGAATACATACTAAACCTCTAAAATTGTAAGACAATATGTAGTAAAATTGTATACGATGCTGTGAATTAATAGATTTTCTCTGTAATTAACCTTTTTTCAAAAATTCTTTTTTAACGCTACGTTTGGATTAATAATATTTTGTTTTTCGTTAAAAAAAGCATTTAGAATCTGGAACTTTGGCAAAATGGAGCGTCAAAAAATTCGGGCACCAAATTTTTTTTCTGAAATTTACCATCTTACCATCTGAAACCTTAACATCGTAATACATAAGGAATCCTATTCCCTATCCTAATGAGTTCTTAATTCCCTACAATGAATTTCTTATACATAGGGAAATCTATGCGCTATATATGGGAAATTCGTGCGCCGAAAAAAACTTACCATCTGAAACTTACCATCGTAACACATTAGGAATCCTATTCCCTATCCTAATGAGTTCTTAATTCCCTACAATGAACTCAAAAAGAAAGAAAAAATCAAAAACAACTTAATACATGATAAACAAATACACCAATCCGAAATGGTTTGAACACTTTTTCAGACTTCCCCCCCCCCCAGTCTGAATTCATCCAACATATACTACTAACGGGAGTTCAAGCATTTTTGCAAGTATGGCTTTTGTCTGCTCTTAGATTTTTTCCTCATTCTCAAGCATATACTTTTGTGTGGCTAGTGGTGTGAATCTCTGCTTCACCTCTGAGTTTTTTTTCCTGTGTTTAGTTTTTTCTACGTGACTTTGTGATTGGAGGGATACAAAAAATGAAAAGGGGTGCGAAGTTAATTTTGTGTTTCTGAACAGACACATGGGAAGAAGGATGGAAAGAACTATGGCTTATTGTATGGTGGTTTTTCTCGCATAAATTTAGGTTTTTCACAAACACTCGTAGGTTATCGAGGCGAGAATTACGCTTTTCTGATTTATAGTTCTGCTAATTCAGTTTTTCGTTGATTGAAATCCAGAATTGAAGTCCAGATCAACAAATTTGAAGTTGTTTTTAAACATTCGTTGGTCGGAAAACAACACTGCAGATCTTGAGTGAGGGTGGGAAAAGAAGCTCGCGTACTTATCATTGAAAACTTCTCAAAAAGTACCTTTAATTCTCTTTGTTGAAGCAATCAACTACTTCGTTGATAAACCTGGTTTTTGATGATTTGCACCTATGAAGCCAAAATTTAAAAGTGATTTTTCTCGACAAGGGGAGGTTTTTGTGACATTTATGCAGCAGCTCGCATCATCTCTGAGGAGGCTTGAAAATGTTTTTAAACACGAGCTTATACGACTGATAGAATTTACACTAGCGTTGTTAAGCTTTTTTCTAGCCTAACTCGCAAATAAAAGTGTTCATTAAAAGTGTTCTTTTATCTGGAAATTTCTTTGTAGCGTTTTTTGCTATTTCGAGGCTTATTTATACTTTTCCTCATTGCACTTTATGTAGCTGCATTTTTTGTCGTTTTCTCGTTCGTGTTGGCGAAGCGAAGCTTCACCTCTGTGTAAAAAAGATGCAAGTTGTTAGCTGGAATTTCAAAATGTTTTTGCAAATTGTTGAAAACAGTTGCGTCTGACTGGACCAGAGGTAAGCATTCAGAACTATTCACAGCATTGCCTGTTTAACGTTCAAAATATTACTTTTTCCCCTAATATGACTCTAAAAGGATCTGACAGTGGTCGGGACGATGAAGAGCTTGCAATCTACGATTTTGAGTGTCAGACACTTAATGAGGTCTTGCTAACCTTTTCAGGAAGTCTGAAAAAGTGTTCAAACCATTTCGGATTGGTGTATTTGTTTATCATGTATTAAGTTGTTTTTGATTTTTTCTTTCTTTTTGAGTTCAATTCAATTTCATTTGCTAAAACGAAAGCAAACAACGCTCTCCATTTGAGAAAAGGAAATGGCGTGAATGACTTCCCTTTTCAAATGTGAAATTTATTTAATTTATTTCAAAATTTCCCAGCGAAAAAAAAATCTTGTCATCTAGTTGTTCAAATTGAGCCTACTTTAGCGAAAACGTATCAGTCATAAAATATTTCGAAAGTTCAAAAAGCTTTAACGTGATATTTTTTGCATTCAAAATTTTAAAAATGAAAAAAAAACTATTAAAATTGTAGTCAGTATTTTTTTTATTTTCATCGCATCGTCAGTTCATGGACATTTTTCAAATGTCTGTTTACGCTAACGATCAGAGTAATGTATTATTACGAACCTTCTTTTTCTGACCTAACTGAAAGTGTTAATTAAAAAGTTTACAGATGAAATTGCAAAGCATCTGTTCTCTGCCTTATATGTGGCTAGTGTTCAATACCTATTAAGCTTCCGCAGTTGAGTGGTTAGTGTGCGAGACGTCCAATCTCTACGTCGCAGGTTCGAGTCTCAGACGTAGCAGGTTTTTTTTTACTAATTCGAGACTTATTTCTAATCTTTTTATTGTACTTCATAGAGCTGCTTTTTGTCATTCTCGCTAGTATTTGGACAGTTTCGCCTCTGTGTGGAACTTTTGAATTTACGTGATTGGCATTTTGATTTAATTTTCTGCTAAATGTTGATTAGTTTTCAAGCGATTTACCAACCTATTCATTTATGGTTTACAAACTATGTAAAAATTCGCATCGCCTCTGAAATGACATGCATAAAGCCTTTGCATTTGCGTAAAGCATAAATTGTATCGAGCGGAGGAATTGCGCTTGTTTTCAAGAGGTGATCGCTCATCGAATTGATTGAAATATGGGGAAAATTTTTTCTAAAACTTTCTTAGAATTTCTGGAAAAAGTATTGATCATCCTTTTTGGTTTTGACCTGACTGTTTTTGTCTTAGAGGTATTTGCGAAGCGTGGAATGGTATTTACCAGAAACTAGTTCCAGCTCAAATTTTATGACAATTTTTGTTTTCGTCTGTGGTTGTCAAGTTTTTATAGTCTTGTGTATAAACCTTGTGTATGATGGGAATGATATAATTTGTAGTTTTTCTGCATGTTTCTTTGCGTTCAGTGTTTGAACTTCTTTTGATTCAGTTTTTTGAAAAACCTATTTTTCCTTAAATTTGTTTTTCATTTTTTGGATGAATTGAGGATTGAGTTTAAGTATTCCTGATGGCCTTGCAATTAGTGTAATTCCAAAAATTTTTCCTTTGCTTTTGGTTTATTTAGGAATTTTTGTCTTATCTTTTCTATCTACTTATTAGAACGAACTATCTGTAGTTTGCTCATAGCTGGAATTTTTCTACTAGTTTAAGAAGCCTTCGAAAAAAATCTAACAAACTCCCTTATGTTTAAAAAATCAACCAGAGTTCAAACCGTTTTCGAAAAGTCACTTTTTCCGTTTTTTTTCGAGATTTTTTTTCATACTATTCACCTACTTTTGTATTGCATGTGATTCGAATCTTCGCTGTTGCTCTGTTCTTTTTTTGGTTATTTTTCAATTTTCTTGTGACAGGTGGAAAGGATGTAAAATGAAAAACTATCTATTTTGTCAACATTAGTTTCTTGATTGAGCTTTAAAGTCAGTCCTGTTTTCCGGACTGGGCCAGAAATGATAAAGAATATTAGCCCAGATTGTTTTTTAAAGCCCAATTTTAGTCAAGTCAGAGAAAATTCGCAGGGCATTGAATATTTTTTTTATATCAAAAAGCTTCTAGACATAGTTCAGATTCTAAAAATAAGCAATAAACTTATTTCAGTTACGACAAAAAACTTCGCCAAAATTTTCCTTCTTACAGAATATTTTTCTTTGTGAGCCCATCATAAGACGCACTAAAGCCGTTCATAATTATTTTCTGCAAAATAAGAAGACGGCAAAAAGTTGGTAAACTATTTTTCAAAAAGTTGAGGCTGGAAAAGGTCATTAAACGAGAGGTCATTAAACGTAATGAATTTTATAAAATTTTGTTACCTGAATTTCAAGAAGTTTTTGAACATTTCTTGGAACTCAAAATTGCATCGGACTACAGGTAAACATTCAGAGCTAATCACAACATTACCTTTTTAACCGTGAAGCGACAATTCATAACAGGCGATAGTTCGTAACCGGCGACAATTCATAGCAAGCGAAAATGTGCCACAATAGTCTAATTGCAAGCACGAATTCACGCGCATTTTCCTCTAGTGCCGAATTTAAGCGCAGCGGAGCAAGCTTATACGACTTGCTAATACCTTTTTGCGAATTGTCGCCTGTTACGACTTGTGATTTGATACGAATTGTCGCCCTACCCTTATTAACATGTAAAGTAATGTTTTTTTTTAATTTGTCCAAAATGACTCGGAAAGCGTCTTAAGGTGGTTGGGACGATGAAGGGTTTGCAATATACAATTTTTCAAGTACATGGCTGGCATCATTGTTTAATGTTCAAAATGATTGAATGGTTTTCAAGCTAGGAACGCTTTATTTAAAGTTTTAGAATTTCAGAGCCTCTTGAATATTTTTTTTCCAATTCTAATGGAAACAGTTTTCATATGCTTAGAGAAAATGGGAAGCTGTGGAAATGTACCACTCATAAACAGAAAATCGAATATCGAAATAGGTTTGAAAGCATTAGTTCAATGACTGTAGATCAAAATAACTCATGGTCTTGCTGAACATCAATCAGATAACAGTGTGTTTCGTGAGTGTGAAGTTATGCATTTGCTTTTAAGTAAGTAATTGGCTTTTAGTTGAGCCTACATGGTGTTTTCAAAATTTTATTGTTATAAATTTTCTCCTACTTTACAAATAATTGGGTTTTGGAAGTGATTTTTTTAGCAGTAGGCAGCAAAAACGCGCCGAATTCTGATGAGATAAAATTCGACCAAAGAATCATAAGGAAAAAAAATGCTCGGAGGATACCAGCTTTTGTAGAGCATTTTTTTTCGAGAATTTGCGGGTCAATTCATTTGGTTGAAAAATAGG
>NC_087064.1:43862973-43996973 GCF_963678635.1 Symsagittifera roscoffensis | reverse complement strand
CCGGGATATACACATTTCCCGGATGGACTGAAACTCGTGTATGCAATTGTGGCCTTGCTCTCGGAAGGAAAATATGATGTGATCATAACAGCCCCGAATTGCCTGATAGAAATGGAGAACCTGAGGCCACTTAAGGCTGAACTGCCTGCAGTATGGTCAGATATCTCAAACGCGATGAGAGGATTCAAGGACCACGCGCTACACATGTTAGTGTTGGACGAAGTGCTGGGGTTGGAACTGTCCAATTTCAGTCGACAACTCAAACTGAAACCGGGAATAGACGACGACCATCGAGTGATCGCGGCAATGTCCAACGACTTATGGTTCCGAGCAATGGAAGTGGCAGGTGAAGACACAAGAAGGAAAAATTCACTGGAGACAAGAGCTCATCTAGAGGCGATGATTCTGAGAACCAAACCGGAAGCCAACCAGTGGCTACACCTGAACTCTAGAGTAGCGGCATTTGGTGCAGATGCTTTTGAGCAAGGCCCCGTGATGATCACGAAGATGCATGCCTACTTGTTGAAGGAGGTGAACCTGGCGGAAAATGCCGGAGAAAAGACTGCTGAGTTTGTAAACAGAATGTGTCAGATTACTCTGGAAACCTTCTGGACCCAGGAAATGAAAGGACAGGAGGGCTTTGAAAGGACAGACAGCATGCTAGAAGGGTTGGGAGCCGGATGGACCGCGTCCTTCTTGGCAAAAGTCTATCCGAAAGTCTCGCACTATTTGATAAAGGAATTCCTCCAAGCAGTGGTGAGAGTATCGATAGTGGAATTAATAGCCTTATTCGGAGCGGAAAGTTTCGTGAAAGGACCGGCGATGCTGCTCACCGATGGAATTCAGAACCTGCGGCTAGATGGACTTCTGACATTGATCGCAATTACCCACGGAAACTTGGGAGGACTAATGGAACTGGCACGTTGTCCAGAGCCGATGAAAGAGAGAGTGAGGAACTTGGATATGAAGAAATCCACGGACTCGTGGAACAAGATAAGAGACCTGAGACACACTCTTATCCAGTATCTCTTACAATAAAATCACTTTGGAACGGGAGAAGACGAGACGATTGAAAGAGAGGAAGATGTTAGACGACATGTTGGAGGCATGCCACTGTTAACTGATCTGAGCTTGGCTATGAGAACCGATCCCTTGGCGCTGATCAGAGGAGTCACGGAGTTCGTGACAGTGATCTATGGACTAGCAGTCACGTTTGCGTTCCCTGACGTTAAAGTGGAAGCATATAGGAGGTCGGTGCTGCACCTGAACCTCATATCGGCAGTGGACGGTAGTACACTGAACTGGTGTGAGCAGCACACATTGCGGGAGCTCATGAGTGAAGATCTGTTATTTGCGAAAATATCGGAGCCAGAGATGACAGTCATCAATTTTGACGATCACTTCCGTGACCGCATGGGAGAAGTAGAAAGAGGACACATCGAGGTGTTTCCAAAGCTTTGGAATCTGAGACCCTATGATAAAACGAATGGTGAGATAACCAGAGTGCCTCGTCTCACTGCAGCATATCACAAAGTGAGAGAAGAGACGAAGGACTGGGGCGATTACAAGAAGCTGCCGGAGGCAATCCCTGAATTCCCTCTGATAAGAAGGATGTTGCTCGGAGCAGTCTCCGTGGTGCAGACTCCTAGATTGGGAGCATTCGAAGCCAATGAAAGGAGAGTAGGGAATTTCGTGGGAACGATGGATCCATACTTTGTAGGGAGAAATGCCGCCGTGTTACAGTACACACGATTCGCATACACGGATCAAGCGACGAGAAGGCGAATAAGCAACGCCGCAACTCCCAAGCCTGGAAGATTTGATGAGGAATGGAAGGAATTAGGCTTAGCTCCGATGAGGATGAGAGGCAGGGCCGAATTGCCTGAAGCCTCATTAATCCTGACCAGTGTGAAAAAGGAGATGAAAGTGGGAGGAATATTGCAGACGAGAACTTTCCTAGCACCCTTCGGCTGTGAAAAAATCAAAGTGGTCTATGGAGAAGAGGAAGATGAATCGGCCGGTACATTGCTCATACCGAGATTCCAGGAAGAAGCCGACAATGACGAACAAGGACCATCGAGCTCAAACAAGGATAAGTCTGAAAAAAATGACGGACAGGGTGGAAGCCATCGAACCGAAGAACCCATGCAACAAGATCAAGCTGGTGGGGAAGATGACAGGGCATCGACAGGAGGAACATCCAGCCTGGATTTCAATATCTTCAGTGATCTTGAGAACAATGCAGACACGTTGGAAACGACTGAGCCAGCGGATGAAGGCATCTCGACACTGGAGCCTCCGTCAGCCTTTATGGAAATGAAACGGAATTTGCCGGAGAGCAGCTCTCCTGGCAATTCAAGAAATAATGACCAGAGAATCCTCATGGAATCACCTCGGAGGAGAAGAATAGAGGCCTCAGCCAGAGTACCTTTCTTGGGAACGCTGCCCGAAGAAGAATGGGAAGTGCATCACCGAGACCACGAGAGTAGGACGGGATGCAAGCTAGACAGAGTGGCGTTTATGGAAGAAGTCTGGACTGTGGTTCAAAGCTATGGGACCCAGTCTATTCTAAAAACGGGTCTCAACCAACCCTTGATGAGAGAAGTACTGGACAAGCTTGATGAGTGTGAAGGGAGACTGAGTGAGTTGTTGATCGACTCAGCCACTGATGAGAGTGAAGCGAATTCTCCCATCAAGATGACACCACAGGATGATGAAGGAGAGATGGTGTATCTGTCAAGAACCAGGAGAGGGACGATGCGATCAAAAATGGTGATTGATAAAATCAATGCGATGAAAATGAAGTTAGGCAGCAGAGTGATGCCGAGGAGAGTTGGAAAGACGAAGTTGGATTCAGAAATATCGATGAAAGCTGGTAACTCAGCGAAAAGGAAACGAGTTGAGGAGGTCATGGATTTGGGGCAAGGTGATTATCAATTGTCTGGCACAGATAGAATATTAACTGATATAGCGATGGTGCCACCTATTCTCATGGCGGGGATAAAGTCAACCGGTTATAAATCCAAAAGGAGTGACCGCACTCTGACTGGAGCAACCTTAGAAATGGAAATACTCAGCCAATGTGGAGAGAGCAAAATGAAAGACTTCAAGCCATCTCCCATGAATCATGGAAAGGGAAGTGTCGCAGGACAACTAACACCAGTGGAATACAACCGACTGACAGTGTCGGAGATGGTGTCGATAGATGAACCCACCGGTGGATACATGGAGATGTTGGAATACCGAAACTCGGCTAGAGGGTATGTAATGGCCCTGGAAGACGAAAAAGCCATGGAGGGTTATCTAGAAACGATGTTGCAAGGCACCACCCTCAAGCAGAAGGCGTACGGGACTTTGGCGTCGTCTGACATACAGGCGGAAACGATCGAGCAGTTGGTGAGCCTTCCATGGAAAGCAGTAGTGTTGAGGTATTTTGAAGAGGAAATGAGGACTATGCCAAGGATACATGCTCTCGTGGCAGTACCTTATGTAAGAACAGAGTTACAACTCAGGTTCGCCTGGTGCATGATGGGACTGACTCGCGAAGAATATGACTCAGAAGAAAGGAAGAGATCAAAAGAGGAAAAGGTTTTCCTTATGACGAACCTGAGGGATCTGATAGTCCAGGAGGGAGCAGCAGTAGCGTGTGCGAAGCGGAGAGACGCTCTCTGTTTCATTCGATTCCTGATAGAGCAGATTTCAGTACCTGCATTAAACACTTGTGTTAAAATGTTGAGGGAAGGCGATGAGCGAACGAAAGCCTTATTCTTGCTAGCACTGCTGGATATGCAGCAAAGTAAACCGATGAGGGTGAACATGAAAGAACCTGAGGAGTTGGAACCCATGAAAAAGATAGACGAAATCGGGAGATTCTCAAACAAAGAGTTGAGACTCACTAAAGAATCTATGGGAGCATCGCCGAAATCCAGTGAATACTGTGGACCGATCAAGAAGAAATCGTATGGCTACGTATCCGGGATCATAGGGATCGCGTACAATCCTTTCCTGAGTGAAGACATACGCGATTGCTTCTTCGATTATGAGCAGGCGGTGTTGCTAAGATTCTGGACGTCCAGAATTGTAACGATTAAGAGCGTTAACAATCCACAGGCCAAATTGGGACTGGTCTTGGAGGAAGAGGTGAATGCACCTTCAGTACCAAAATCCGACAAAAGAGTGGAGTTTGGGTTGGATTCTCAGATGAATTACTGAGAACGAGCTTGATGACAGTGTGGGAATTGATGAGGCCATCATGGTGTCCTAGTCCCAACGCTGACTCAATATTACGGGCGACACAAGACGTACAGAGGGAACTGAATGCAGACTGTAACCTGCGTGACCTCAATATCATATATAATGTGATGATAACAGCCTCTAAGAGCAACAGAGAAGATAAAGTGGAGTTGCCTGGCTGGGGACCAGAAGACTGGGTCAAACCTGGTAGCTGTCTGGCGGAAGTCTGTGGACTGGAGGGTCACGTTTGTGGAGGTTTGGACTGTGTGAAGACCCTGGAGAAACAACACAAGCAATTGACGGTATTGTTTGGAAATGTAGTGATGAAAGCTAGAACAGAAACGGAACTGATAGCAGATTGCCATGGAGGAACCGATGTGAATCTAGTGACTGCACTAGGATTCTACAGCATGTTTGGTTCTTTAGAGTCACTATTGAATCTGGAACAGAAACATGAGGTGGTCACAGCCATCAGTGTAGAAGTATTCCCAGGAGTTCTGCAGACTGAACAGAAATACATAGGGAAATGGAGGAAAGCAATCGAGACAGAAATGAACATCAGACACAGTGAGACTTATTGTAGACCATCAGGAGCACGATATTTGGTGGGTTCAACGTTGGCTCCAATGTGCAAGAGCAGATACCCTGTACATTTCGTGGCTGTGGACGTGAAGAGTACAAGAACGATCGTGGATCAAGCCTTCTCAGTGCCGAAGTGTGTGAGATTGGCGAGAATGTCTGAAAAGTCTTACGAGTTACTATGTAAGATGTTCTCAGCAGTTCCAGAGAGAACCAAAGAAGAATTGGAGTCAAAATTAGGAAAGAAGTTCATGGGATACGTGAGCGGGAACTTCAGTGACTTTGAGAGACAGAAACAGAGAGGATCAACTGTCACAGATTACAATGCAGTAGATGAGAATGATGAAGTCCACCGAGTGATGATGGAAGTGGAACCATTGCTGGAAGCTTCGCGAAAACGTAATTGGAGGAGCATCATGTTGATGCATGACGAGTTTCCTTGCCACTGCTTGCTGCAGACCTGGTGGTATCCCAAGCGTAGTAATCTGATGTTGATCTGGGACTCTGGAGAGCTGCTCTCCATGGGTTTACCAGATTCATCACAGCCCGTAACGATAGTGATAGTGGGAGTTATGATGGCGATACGATGGCTGGAAGCTCATGTGAGAGAAAATAACAGACAGGAGGCACAGACGAGAGAACAGTTGCGGAAATTAGATTGTCTAAAAGATTTAGATCTTTTTGAGACAATGTGCAAAGTTCTAAACATTCCGATGGAAGTGAAGAAGATATGGGCAAGGAAACGATTGATGCCATGGTTCAGAGCTAACATGACTGCATGGTTGTACGAGTATGCAAAAAAGCATATGTCGAAGCACGGCAGGGTGTACAGTGAATATCAGCTGGACATTGGAGCAGGAGCTTTCAAGCGAGCTCTCGTGACTCATCGGAATGCAGTGAACACCGCTGTGAAAAGAATTTCCAGGACAAGTGAACGTAGTGGAAAGGAGAAGGCAGAGATGCTGAAAGAAGATTTGGAGAGAGACGTGACGTTGTGTCTCCACAACAGCTTCTGCAGGAACAGAGAATCTAACGTGGATCCCCTACCTTGTTGTAAACAGAGGGTGGAAGAGCAAAAGTGTTGGAGGACGGCTTCCAGCAGCGTCAGGATAGCTAACGACGTGTTACAAGATACGGAAACTGAGAGTGCAGAGTCAGTATCACAGGAGGAAGAAATGGAACATTGACGGATGACCGAAAGAAGAGATGAAATTAGAAGAATTTAGAAGTTTTAGAACTTCTAAACGACGAAAAAAGAAGAAAACAAAGGAGTGATGAAGAAAAGTTAAAACTCAGAATTGTTTTATGTGTGTGAAAAACTCAAGTGAGAAACCAAGCAACCAAGTTGTAATTGAAAACTGAAACATTAAGTTGAATTTTGAAGTTGTTGCATTTATAAATTTGCATTTTGATTTTAGTTGAAGTGGCTTTAGAGACACTCACTCACTATTTATTTAGGAAGGCTTAAGTGAAGGAGTATATTTAAATATTCCAGCCTGCATGACTGTTTTTAATCAGCTAGGAGAACTGATCACTTTGTGGTGACATGGAAGGCTTGAGTAATCTCTCGAAGAGGGAGATTGTTTCATTGTTCTTTCTAACCACAGAGTTTCTTAGTTTTAGTATTCAGGACAATAACAAGCAAGATTTCCGAAGGAAAAGGCGTAGTAGGATAATTTTAGCTTGTTGGTTGGCAGGACTGTCCTGCAAGCCAACACTTTTTAAATCTAAGAGAAGAGTTTTAATCGGGACATTGACATTGGAAGTCAGAAAATATGTTTTATCTTAAGTCATATCCTCAATGTGCAGAATAATGAGAGAATTTGAAGGCTATAGTGATGTAGTATGATGCCGTTTATATTCTGCAGTGAGTCGATGTGACGTGGATAAAAGTAATTTCGTGCATTTTGTAAATTCTGTTCGATGACATTGTATCTATTTTACGAACATTGCGTGATTCAATGAGGACATTGACCGGACTGTCCGGGGAGTATGTGACATTCGACCAGAATGTGAAAAATGCAATCTCTGCAGAAGTCGAATTTTTAGCAGCGAGCCTTGCACATCTAAAATTTATTGATTTTCACAAACTGCATTCTATCTGTTGGATAGTCTTGTATTATGTCTTGTATTTGAATGCATAGACCTATGTTTCGTAGTTTAGCGATTAGGAGACTATGAGGAACTTTATCAAAGGCTTTAGAATCTAGATAAAGGACTGATAGTGTTTGAACATTTTTGTCATCGTTGAGTTCAAATACTTTGCTCAAAAATTGTACCATTTGAAGTACTGCTGACCTTTTTTGCCGGAAACCGTATTGTGCGATTTTTAAGAACTAAGAACGTTATTGGAACGATTGGCCAGACTGTGAGGCCTAGAATATTCTGGTATTTTAACATTTCAAAAATTCGAATTCTGACGTCATATTTCTGAGAAACGTCAGAAACGGCCATTTTGGCAAAAACAAGAAAGAAAAAGAGAACAACATTAGCTGCGCTAACAACAACTACGAAATAGAGATTGGAGAACGACAACGAGTTACAGAGTAACAGAGAACACTCCGAGTTGCAACTATTGTGTCGCTACAATAGTTGCAGGGCCGTTGCAGACAACGGTGAAGGGTGGCGGACAGCCTTCCGGATTAAGAGGAAGTCAAGATTAGCGAGCTTGATTCAGTGGATTCAAGAATCCGGAAGGGTTTCGGGACTGAAACTTTTAGCCTGTTATATAGACTTTTAGCTTCTTGTCATGTCCTGATTTGAATTTAATTAACATCTAGATTCATTTTGATAAGGATGAGAAGCTAGGAGTTGGGGGAAAGGGTTGATCCCTCTTCGATGGAGATGATGATTTTTATCTACTGAACAAAAACAATAGTAATATAATAAGTAGTAGCCCTGTTTTTAGGAGTGACCTCGTGGTCTGGGGATACTGAGACCCAGCCATGAGCTCACTATTTCTGCATGTAATCTAGTTAATTTGAGTGTTTTGACCGAAGCCGAAAGCAGTAACGTTTTTGTCGACCCGATGTTAGAAAGACCACCGAGAAGTACTGGCTTGGTAGAGACGGTGAAAAGCATGCAAAGCTCTGTTTAGACGTTAGCCAGTCGTCTTAAGACTTAGTTTTGTCTTCCGTCGATATGTATCTTCCGGGCGAATGTTACATCTTTCAAAGTTGATAATTTTTTATTGATTTTCACAAACTGCATTCTATCTGTTGGATAGTCTTGTATTATGTCTTGTATTTGAATGCATAGACCTATGTTTCGTAGTTTAGCGATTAGGAGACTATGAGGAACTTTATCAAAGGCTTTAGAATCTAGATAAAGGTCTGATAGTGTTTGAACATTTTTGTCATCGTAGAGTTCAAATACTTTGCTCAAAAATTGTACCATTTGAAGTACTGCTGACTTTTTTTGCCGGAAACCGTATTGTGCGTTTCCAAGAAAGGTTGAACTTTGGGGTATATATTATCAAAGATAATTTTTTCGAAGACCTTCGAGGAGGAGCATGAAAGGCTAATTGGGCAGTAGCACTCAACTGACGCCTTGTTCTTTTCTTTAAAACTTGGGGCCACTTGACTTGTTTTCCATTAGGCCGGGAAGAGCCGCTTGTTAATGAATGTTGATAGAGCCTTTTTGACAGAGTTTCAGGAAGATTTTTTTGGTTTCTTCAATGTGTATTTGTGTACAGATCTTTCTGTAGGAGAACAGTTCGCACTTCGTGTGAGAGGGTTAGGACTTGATTACTTTTGATATACACTGATGAAGAATTCGTTAAAAAATGTAGCTTTTTGGGTGTCATCTCTAGTGGATTTTTCCTTGTAAAACATTTTTTGGGGATATTGCCTGGAACTACTTATTTTGTTCAAGTATTTTTGTAGGTCACTGAATCGTCTACTGCTTGTTACTGTTTCTTCGTAAATTGCTTGATCTTCAGTCAATGCTATTTGAAGATTTTTTTCCAGTTTTTTGTGTTTTAGGATAAGGCTTAAAGTAGGTTTGTTTAAAGTAGGGTTGTTTTGCCGATCAATACGCCGTTTTAATGTTTGTACTGCTTTTAGCATGTGAGACGTACTTGGTGTCACCCACGGGGGGAGAGTTGATCTGTGTGATGTAACCTTGTGTACATTGTTGTTTATTTTGTCCCATAACCATGCATACCACTGACGCAGGAGCTCATTTACATTACTGTAACAATACGGTATGAAAGGTTTGTCTTTTACTTCTTGATTTAATACGTTTAATATAGTAAACAATTAGTAGCCCTGTTTTTAGGAGTGACCTCGTGGTTCGGGGATACTGAGAACCAGCCATGAGGTCACTATTTTGCATATAATTAAGTTAATTAGAGCGTTTTGATCGAAGCCGGAAACAGTAACTTTTTTGTCGACCCGATGTTAGAAAGACCACCAAAAGAACTGGCTTTGGTAGAGACGGTGAAAAGCATGTAGAGCTGTGTTTAGACGCTAGCCAGTTGTTTTTAGAACCTAGCTTTATTTTACGTCGATATGTACTTCGAAGAAATTTTTGCTAAAAAGTAAATTTCAAACGTTTTCGCAACTATGTGCATCGTCAGGATTTTTACAATAAACTACTCTAAATGACGATAAAACATCAATTTACAAATGTTATTTACAATAAATCACATACAATTTGGTTCTAAACCATCATGATAAAAAATTAGCCAATCACAGTTGACCTCTAAATTACTATTAAGATTAAAATACTTTTAACCTCTAAAATTAATTAAACATTTTAAAATTAATTTGTCTGGAAGTTTCTGAGTCATAATTTCGATTTAGACATGTACGTTTTGAATAAAAAACCAAAAATATTTTGGGACTAAATTTTCAGTGTTAACTCCCTGCTCCTAAACTCATCGCGCGTGTTCAAGCCCGGTTTCTCTTTCCTGATGTGTATTGCCTCTAGTGTTAGCAATTTTGTTTGGTTGTTTGACCTATCTATAATTTTCCAACTAAGATCTGCGCTATTTCCCTCAAGTTGGCATTGCTGAAGGTGGAGGCCTACCGGTGAGTCTGCTTTCTTATGTTCCTCAATTCTAGTGGTCAAATGTCGAACAGTTTGTCCGACATAGGTGGAAGTGCATCCACTACATGACAGTTTATAAACCACTCTTGACTTGAGGTCATTAGAAAATGCTGACTTCAGTGATGGTAAACATGATTGTAGTTTTCTTGTGGTGAAAACCACTTGAACGTTCGTTAATTTTCGTAACCTGTTAGCAAAATATTGGCTCTGGTTACCTCTATATTGCACCATCAGCATTGGGGGCTTCTCATCCTTTGGTGATTGAAATGACAAACCCCTGTCACTATCCAGGGGCTTGCCTTTACCCTCGATGATTTTGCACAAGGCGTCTGAAGCCACCTTTGCGGACCAATTTTCAGGGTACTGATTTGTCAGCCATTGCGCCCTATTAGTTTCCATAGCCTTATCAAATTGCTCCCAGCTAGATGTACTCCTAAAAACCCTGTGTACAGTGCCTTGGATAACACTACGCTTATACTGAGTTGGGGCGCAGCTTCTATAGTTCAGTATAGTCCCTGTATCGGTTGGTTTTTGATACCAACTGCAAGTTACACGCCTATCCTGCGATACATTTATGTTCAAATCCAGGAACGGCAAATTCCCCTCCGAATTAGTTTTCTCTAGAGTGAACTGCAAATTTGGATGAAGAGAATTGGCGGCATCGAGAAGACAACTCGGCTCCCCTCTGACTGTTCTAACAATGTCATCCACATACCTGAGGAACAATTTCACCTGGGGAGTATCCTTCTCCTTGTTCTTAGCTCGGCAGCAGCTTTCACAGTACCAGACTATCTCGGTTATTGATGCGTATACGTCATCAGATATTTTTCCGCATTTTAGATGATACCAGTTTCGGCAACTCTCGCATTCAACCCCCTTTGATCTATATGTGACTTTCCTGCTGCAACATGGGCACAAGCCGTTTTTGTCATTAAATTGCTGTACCCCCGTTCCCACCGGTATCTGTTGTCGTAGAGCATATTCGTATTCTTTCAGCCATAAGTTTGCCAGAATTACAGCGAGGGACGCGCCCATTGCTATGTACTTCCGCGCGAATGTTACACTTACAAAGCTTGCTCCGTGTGCTAAGACCTGCTCAAAATTTACCGTGCTAAGACCTGCTGCGCTTTGAATCTACTATACTGTTACGTCACACAAGAGCTTCTTACCGACAGCCCATGGAGTGAGGGTCATACCGCCTGGTCGCTTCCGATCGGTCCTGTAGAGCTGTCGTGGCGCTAAAAAGAGGCTCTAAATCAAATTTGTGTCTGACTGGATGAATTCACGAAGTCAGGGTATGCATGTGTCTAGAACTGCGCGTTACAAAGGTCCGTCTGAAGTGACTTTGTAATTTCAGATTAAAATGGATTACTCTTCGGCGTTTTCGTTTGAAAGTATAAACAAGTATAAATCGTCATTTGAGTTAAAGAAATCGAAAGGTGGAGTAATGCCGGATCGCTCTAAATATACAACACTTATAAATGTCGAAAGTGACGAGCCTGAGCGACGAGGTAATAAAAACGACGTAAACTATGTTGTTACATATTTTCTTACTGCGATAGGGTTTCTCCTTGTCATGCTGACAGCTCCTTTCTCGCTCCTATTTGCAGTGAAATCAATTGGTGACCAGGAGCGTGGGATTCACTTCCGACTTGGAAGGTTTTGGGATGTACGGGGCCCAGGAATTACTTTCGTTATTCCATTAATGGATAAGCTAAACAAGATAGATCTCCGAGTGAAGGCTTTTCATGTGCCACCAATGCTTGTTATGCTTCAAGATGGCGGATCAGTTTCACTTGGAGCCACAATTATGTACTCCATTCAAGATGCAGTTGTGGCCACTCTGTCCTTGCAAAATATCAACCACACCATTCGGACTCTTGCTCAGTCAGTCATGTACCAAGTTGTGAGCCTTTATTCCATGGAGAAGCTGCGCAGAAACAAAAGTGACCCAAACGCTTTCATTAAAAAAGAACTGCAGGAGGAGATTATGCAATGGGGTCTGTCTATACACAATGTTGAGCTCTCTCAAATTACCGAATTGACTCCGCCGCCCACGGCAGTTCAAAATGTCCAGGAGCAGTTGGGACCTATTTTTGGGCAACTTGGTGGTTTTGAAGGGCTTATATCTACAGCGGCTGATTTTTACTTGCCACAATCAGATGGCATTGAGGAAACTGAGATCGAAGTATCGCGCAGCTTGATACAGACATTCAAAGACAAAATTGAGAAACTTCTAGATTATTCAATGACAGAGACTATTGGTAAAAAGTTCATGTTCCATCTGTTTCCCGGAAGCACTATTTCAGACAACTGCTTAGACAGTTCACGAATTTTGGTGCTAGATTGTAAAAACTCTCCCGTAGGCGTTAAAATTTACGGACATGGCAAGATGAGCCACTACGAGCGAGCGAGTTGCGACGTGGAAGTGAAAGTCGGGATTTCCGACTTGCTGAAGCTATTGAATGGCCAAATATCAAAAACCTCTCTCTATTTCCAAGGACGAGTTGAAGTAAATGGCGATACTTCAGCCCTTGAACTTCTGTCACAATTTAAAGACGAGTTTCAAATATCTGAATTATAGTGATTCCACTTTTCCTAAACCACAAAATTTATTTGTACAAAAATTTGTCGCTCAGTCAATAATTGTTTCATAATTATCCTTCTATCCTTTAATTTAAGATTTTCCCTCTCATTTCATTTAAGTTTAACTATAAAGAACTCAATGAAATTAACAATGATGGCAACATTGACTAGATTTGCCGCCAAATCAAAGAAGTTTTTTCGGTAATCGTCATTCGTTAAGTTGACATAAGTATCAATGGCAGAACAAACCTATATTCAGAAGGAACAAAAAATAAAACTCAAATAGTAGATTCCTCGTCAAAAACTGAAGTGAAGCCATTATTATTTTTAAACCTTGCCTTAGCCACCAGACAGCCATGCTTTAGCTTATTACTCTAGCGCTCAGCTTAGAGTATTATTACGAACCTTCTTTTATTTCTAACCTAACTCACAAATAAGAATGTTCACTTATTTGGAAATGTCACTGAAGCATTGGAAATTGCTTAGCATCTGTTCTCTGCTTTATATGTGGCTAATATTTGGTTCCCTGTAAGCTTCCGTAGCTCATTGGTTAGTGTGCGAGACTCTTAATGTCTAGGTCGCAGGTTTGAATCTCAGACGTAGCCGTAGTTTCGCAAATTTTATGGCTTATTTCTACTTTTCTTATCTATCTGTCTATCTATCTTAAATTATTTAATTTGCGTTTCACTTGACGCATGTTTAAGAAGTCCCTATGTTGACATGTTTAAGCTTTTTCAACGTTGTTTTTTTGGCATGCTTAACGAAAGAATTATTGCACGTTTAAGCTAAATCGTATATTGTAATAATTAAGAAATATCTTTTAGCACACGTTTAAGAAGTCGCTATATTGGTCTGTTAAGAGCCAAATCATTGGAATATTTACCCAAGTCGACGTTCAAAAATCTGTTGGAGCGCAAATGCTTTAACTCTACTTTTTTTCCCTAAATTCGCAACATAAAACTATCAAATTTTTGTTTCACACTTTATGTATCTATCTATTATTTAATTGGCGTTTCATGTGAAACATGTTTAAGAAGTCCTTATGTTGACATGTTTAAGATAACTCTATCTTTGCATGTTTAAAGTTTTCAACGTATTATTTTTTGCACAATTAAGCTTTATCATATATTAAAACTCTTAAGAAATTTCTTTTAGCACATGTTTAAGAAGTCTTTATGCTGGTCTGTTAAAAGGCCAAAACATGAAAGGGTTGAAAAGTTAACTCAAGTCAACGTTTCAAAACCTGATGGAGCTCGAATTTTTTAAACTCTTTAAATTTTTTCCTTTATTCGCAACGGAAAACTATCATAGTTTTTGTTTCACAGTTTACTTAAATAGTTCCGAGTTTCGCACCACCATAGTGGGGTGCTATCAGGGCACACTCATTGACTGAAAATCTAGCGTCCAAGTATGACTGCTCAAATCTTTACGGTTTTCGAGATATGGTGTTTTTTATGATTTTTTCATTTTTTTTTCTTCAAAGAACTAGATATAAAAAACTAAAGTTGTATTTCTCAACCCTATAGTGGGGTGCTATCAGGGTACCCTCAAGGCCTGCAAATCTCGCGTCCGAGTTTGACTGCTCAAATCCTTATGGTTTTCGATATAGGGCGTTTTTTTATGACTTTTCAAGTTTTTTTTTTTTTTCAAAAAACTTTGATATAAAAAAGCTAACCGAACTTGATTTTCTCAACCCTATAGTGGGATCTTATCGGGGTACACTCCAGAGCTGCAAATCTAGCGTCAAAATATGACTGCTAAAATCCTTATGGTTTTCGAGACATGGCGTTTTTATGATTTTTTCTTTTTTTTCCAAAAAATTAAGATATAAAAAAACTAACCGAACTTGAATTTCTCAACCCGAAAGTGGGGTGCAATCAGTGTACCTTCGGGGGCTACAAATCTAGCGTCCAACTATGATTACTCAAATTCTTATGGTTTTACCGGTGGTGTGATTGACGCGCTAGTTCAACTAAATTTCAAGGTCTTAACCCTATTGTGGGCTGCTGCCAGGGTGCTTTCAGGGGTTGCAAGTCTGGCGTCCAAGTATGACAGCTCAAATCCGTTTGGTTTTCGAGATATGGCGTTTTTTATGATTTTTTTTCCAATTTTTTTTCGAAAAACATGTATATAAAAAAAACTAATCGAACCTGATATTGTCAAGCCTATATTGTGGTGCTGTTAGGGTACATTCAGGTTTTGTAAATCTGGCGTCGAAGTTTGATTGCCAAAATCTTAATGGCTTTCGACATATGGCGTTTTTCATGATTTTTTAATTTTCTTTTAAGACAAACTTGAATATAAAAAAAACTAACCGAGTTTGAATTTCTCTACCCTTGAGTGGCATACTGTTAGGATACACTCAGGGTTCGTAAGTCTGGCGTACAAGTATGATTGCTCAACTTCTTTTGTTTTCCAGGTATGGAGTATTTCTGATTTTTTGTTTTTTTTTGCGAAAAACGTTAGTGTAAAACAAATATTAATCGAACTTGAAGTTCTCAGCCCTATAGTGGGGTGCTGTCTAGGTATAATCAGTTGTTGCAAATCTTGATCTAAGTATGACTGACTGCTCAAAATCTTTAGTTATCGAGATATGGCGTTTCTAATGATTTTTTCAAAAAAATTAGATAAAAAACTAACAGAACCTCAAGTTCTCAACCCAAATGCGGGGGTACTGTTGTACTGTTAGTTGCTCAAGTCATTTTAGTAATCGATATGTGTTGATTTCTTTGTTTTTTAGGATGCTTTTGCTGGACAATTTAGGATAGCAAATCTGCGCAATTTTTATCTGCGCAAATCATTTTGGTCTTTGATATATAGCGTCGTTTGATGAAATGGTAACCCTTGATAGATGAGTTCAGCTTATCTTCACGATTGCATTGAATGTCTTTGTTTTAATACATGTTTTAGGAAGCTCTTTTTACGTTCAGCGATCTATTTGAAGCACCGTAGTTGTTAGTCATGCGCTAGTTGCTAATTATAGAGCTGATTTTTGTCGTGTTCTGGCTAGTGTCCTTTGTACTAAATGTTTCACAGAACTAGCATTCACAGTCAAATCCGATTTTTGTGGAAACCCCGAGTTATTATTATTTTTCTGTGAAGAAAAGACACTTGTAAGGTTGTTTTTGTTTAGGAAAATTCTCAAAATATCTTCGCGTTCAATTCGATTTTTCGCTGTTTTGATAAACCGTCATTTGAGTTAAAGAAATCGAACGGTGGAGTAATGCCGGATCGCTCTAAATATACAACACTTATAAATGTCGAAAGTGACGAGCCTGAGCAACGAGGTAATAAAAACGACGTAAACTATGTTGTTACATATTTTCTTACTGCGATAGGGTTTCTCCTTGTCATGCTGACAGCTCCTTTCTCGCTCCTATTTGCAGTGAAATCAATTGGTGACCAGGAGCGTGGGATTCACTTTCGACTTGGAAGGTTTTGGGATGTACGGGGCCCAGAAATTACTTTCGTTATTCCATTAATGGATAAGCTAAACAAGATAGATCTCCGAGTGAAGGCTTTTCATGTGCCACCAATGCTTGTTATGCTTCAAGATGGCGGATCAGTTTCACTTCGAGCCACAATTATGTACTTCATGCAAGATGCAGTTGTGGCCACTCTGTCCTTGCAAAATATCAACCACACCATTCGGACTCTTGCTCAGTCAGTCATGTACCAAGTTGTGAGCCTTTATTCCATGGAGAAGCTGCGCAGAAACAAAAGTGACCCAAACGCTTTCATTAAAAAATAACTGCAGGAGGAGATTATGCAATGGGGTCTGTCTATACACAATGTTGAGCTCTCTCAAATTACCGGATTGACTCCGCCGCCCACGGCAGTTCAAAATGTCCAGGAGCAGTTGGGACCTATTTTTGGTCAACTTGGTGGTTTTGAAGGGCTTATATCTACAGCGGCTGATTTTTACTTGCCACAATCAGATGGCATTGAGGAAACTGAGATCGAAGTATCGCGCAGCTTGATACAAACATTCAAAGACAAAATTGAGAAACTTCTAGATTATTCAATGACAGAGACTATTGGTAAAAAGTTCATGTTCCATCTGTTTCCCGGAAGCACTATTTCAGACAACTGCTTAGACAGTTCACGAATTTTGGTGCTAGATTGTAAAAACTCTCCCGTAGGCGTTAAAATTTACGGACATGGCAAGATGAGCCACTACGAGCGAGCGAGTTGCGACGTGTAAGTGAAAGTCGGGATTTCCGACTTGCTGAAGCTATTGAATGGCCAAATATCAAAAACCTCTCTCTATTTCCAAGGACGAGTTGAAGTAAATGGCGATACTTCAGCCCTTGAACTTCTGTCACAATTTAAAGACGAGTTTCAAATATCTGAATTATAGTGATTCCACTTTTCCTAAACCACAAAATTTATTTGTACAAAAATTTGTCGCTCAGTCAATAATTGTTTCATAATTATCCTTCTATCCTTTGATTTAAGATTTTCCCTCTCATTTCATTTAAGTCTCACTATAAAGAACTCAATGAAATTAACAATGATGGCAGCATTGACTAGATTTGCCGCCAAATCAAAGAAGTTTTTTCGGTAATCGTCATTCGTTAAGTTGACATAAGTATCAATGGCAGAACAAACCTATATTCAGAAGAAACAAAAAATAAAACTCAAATAGTAGATTCCTCTTCAAAAACTGAAGTGAAGCTATTATTATTTTTAAACCTTGCCTTAGCCACCAGACAGCCATTCTTTAGCTTATTACTCTAGCGCTCAGCTTAGAGTATTATTACGAACCTTTTTTTATTTCTAACCTAACTCGCAAATAAGAATGTTCACTTATTTGGAAATGTCACTGAAGCATTGGAAATTGCTTAGCATCTGTTCTCTGCTTTATATGTGGCTAACATTTGGTTCCCTGTAGCTCATTGGTTAGTGTGCGAGACTCTTAATCTCTAGGTCGCAGGTTCGAATCTCAGACGTACCCGTAGTTTCGCAAATTTTATGGCTTATTTCTACTTTTCTTATCTATCTGTCTATCTATCTTAAATTATTTAATTTGCATTTCACTTGACGCATGTTTAAGAAGTCCCTATGTTGACATGTTTAAGCTTTTTCAACGTTGTTTTTTTGGCATGCTTAACGAAAGAATTATTGCACGTTTAAGCTATATCGTATATTGTAATAATTAAGAAATATCTTTTAGCACACGTTTAAGAAGTCGCTATATTGGTCTGTTAAGAGCCAAATCATTGGAATAATTACCCAAGTCGACGTTCAAAAATCTGTTGGAGCGCAAATGCTTTAACTCTACTTTTTTTCCCTAAATTCGCAACATAAAACTATCAAATTTTTGTTTCACACTTTATCTATCTATCTATCTATCTATTATTTAATTGGCGTTTCATGTGAAACATGTTTAAGAAGTCCTTATGTTGACATGTTTAAGATAACTCTATCTTTGCATGTTTAAAGTTTTCAACGTATTATTTTTTGCACGTTTAAGCTTTATCATATATTAAAACTCTTAAGAAATTTCTTTTAGCACATGTTTAAGAAGTCTTTATGCTGCTCTGTTAAAAGGCCAAAACATGAAAGGGTTGAAAAGTTAACTCAAGTCAACGTTTCAAAACCTGATGGAGCTCGAATTTTTTAAACTCTTTAAATTTTTTCCTTTATTCGCAACGGAAAACTATCACAGTTTTTGTTTCACAGTTTACTTAAATAGTTCCGAGTTTCGCACCACCATAGTGGGGTGCTATCAGGGCACACTCATTGACTGCAAATCTAGCGTCCAAGTATGACTGCTGAAATCTTTACGGTTTTCGAGATATGGCGTTTTTTATGATTTTTTCATTTTTTTTCTTCAAAGAACTAGATATAAAAAAGGTAACCGAACTTGATTTTCTCAACCCTATAGTGGGATCTTATCGGGGTACACTCCAGAGCTGCAAATCTAGCGTCAAAGTATGACTGCTCAAATCCTTATGCTTTTCGAGATATGGCGTTTTTATGATTTTTTCTTTTTTTCCAAAAAATTAAGATATAAAAAAACTAACCGAACTTGAATTTCTCAACCCGAAAGTGGGTTGCAATCAGTGTACCTTCGAGGGCTACAAATCTAGCGTCCAACTATGATTACTCAAATTCTTATGGCTTTACCGGTGGTGCGATTGACGCGCTAGTTCAACTAAATTTCAAGGTCTTAGCCCTATTGTGGGCTGCTGCCAGGGTGCTTTCAGGGGTTGCAAGTCTGGCGTCCAAGTATGACAGCTCAAATCCGTTTGGTTTTCGAGATATGGCGTTTTTTATGATTTTTTTCCAATTTTTTTTCGAAAAACATGTATATAAAAAAAACTAATCGAACCTGATATTGTCAAGCCTATAATGTGGTGCTGTTAGGGTACATTCAGGTTTTGTAAATCTGGCGTCGAAGTTTGATTGCCAAAATCTTAATGGCTTTCGACATGGCGTTTTTCATGATTTTTTAATTTTCTTTTTAGAAAAACTTGAATATAAAAAAACTAACAGAACATAAATTTCTCTACCCTTGAGTGGCATACTGTTAGGATACACTCAGGGTTCGTAAGTCTGGCGTACAAGTATGATTGCTCAACTTCTTTTGTTTTTTCAGGTATGGAGTTTTTCTGATTTTTTGTTTTTTTTTTTGCGAAAAACGTAAGTGTAAAACAAATATTAATCGAACTTGAAGTTCTCAGCCCTGTAGTGGGGTGCTGTCTAGGTATAATCAGTTGTTGCAAATCTTGATCTAAGTATGACTGACTGCTCAAATTCTTTAGTTATCGAGATATGGCGTTTCTAATGATTTTTTAAAAAAAAATTAGATAAAAAACTAACAGAACCTCAAGTTCTCAACCCAAATGCGGGGGTACTGTTGTACTGTTAGTTGCTCAAGTCATTTTAGTAATCGATATGTGTTGATTTCTTTGTTTTTTAGGATGCTTTTGCTGGACAATATAGGATAGCAAATCTGCGCAATTTTTATCTGCGCAAATCATTTTGGTCTTTGATATATAGCGTCGTTTGATGAAATGGTAACCCTTGATAGATGAGTTCAGCTTATCTTCACGATTGCATTGAATGTCTTTGTTTTAATACATGTTTTAGGAAGCTCTTTTTACGTTCAGCGATCTATTTGAAGCACCGTAGTTGTTAGTCATGCGCTAGTTGCTAATTATAGAGCTGATTTTTGTCGTGTTCTGGCTAGTGTCCTCTGTACTAAATGTTTCACAGAACTAGCATTCACAGTCAAATCCGATTTTTGTGGAAACCCCGAGTTATTATTATTTTTCTGTGAAGAAAAGACACTTGTAAGGTTGTTTTTGTTTAGGAAAATTCTCAAAATATCTTCGCGTTCAATTCGATTTTTCGCTGTTTTGATAAACCGTCATTTGAGTTAAAGAAATCGAAAGGTGGAGTAATGCCGGATCGCTCTAAATATACAACACTTATAAATGTCGAAAGTGACGAGCCTGAGCAACGAGGTAATAAAAACGACGTAAACTATGTTGTTACATATTTTCTTACTGCGATAGGGTTTCTCCTTGTCATGCTGACAGCTCCTTTCTCGCTCCTATTTGCAGTGAAATCAATTGGTGACCAGGAGCGTGGGATTCACTTCCGACTTGGAAGGTTTTGGGATGTACGGGGCGCAGGAATTACTTTCGTTATTCCATTAATGGATAAGCTAAACAAGATAGATCTCCGAGTGAAGGCTTTTCATGTGCCACCAATGGTTGTTATGCTTCAAGATGGCGGATCAGTTTCACTTCGAGCCACAATTATGTACTCCATTCAAGATGCTGTTGTGGCCACTCTGTCCTTGCAAAATATCAACCACACCATTCGGACTCTTGCTCAGTCAGTCATGTACCAAGTTGTGAGCCTTTATTCCATGGAGAAGCTGCGCAGAAACAAAAGTGACCCAAACGCTTTCATTAAAAAAGAACTGCAGGAGGAGATTATGAAATGGGGTCTGTCTATACACAATGTTGAGCTCTCTCAAATTACCGAATTGACTCCGCCGCCCACGGCAGTTCAAAATGTCCAGGAGCTGTTGGGACCTATTTTTGGGAAACTTGGTGGTTTTGAAGGGCTTATATCTACAGCGGCTGATTTTTACTTGCCACAATCAGATGGCATTGAGGAAACTGAGATCGAAGTATCGCGCAGCTTGATACAAACATTCAAAGACAAAATTGAGAAACTTCTAGATTATTCAATGACAGAGACTATTGGTAAAAAGTTCATGTTCCATCTGTTTCCCGGAAGCACTATTTCAGACAACTGCTTATACAGTTCACGAATTTTGGTACTAGATTACCGTAGGCGTTAAAATTTACGGACATGACGAGATGAGCCACTACGAGCGAGCGAGTTGCGACGTGGAAGTGAGAGTCGGGATTTCCGACTTGCTGAAGCTATTGAATGGCCAAATATCAAAAACCTCTCTCTATTTCCAAGGACGAGTTGAAGTGAATGGCGATACTTCAGCCCTTGAACTTCTGTCACAATTTAAAGACGAGTTTCAAATATCTGAATTATAGTGATTCCACTTTTCCTAAACCGTAAAATTTATTTGTACAAAATTTTGTCGCTCAGTCAATAATTGTTTCATAATTATCCTTCTATCCTTTGATTTAAGATTTTCCCTCTCATTTCATTTAAGTCTCACTATAAAGAACTCAATGAAATTAACAATGATGGCAACATTGACTAGATTTGCCGCCAAATCAAAGAAGTTTTTTCGGTAATCGTCATTCGTTAAGTTGACATAAATATCAATGGCAGAACAAACCTATATTCAGAAGCAACAAAAAATAAAACTCAAATAGTAGATTCCTCTTCAAAAACTGAAGTGAAGCCATTATTATTTTTAAACCTTGCCTTAGCCACCAGACAGCCATGCTTTAGCTTATTACTCTAGCGCTCAGCTTAGAGTATTATTACGAACCTTCTTTTATTTCTAACCTAACTCGCAAATAAGAATATTCACTTATTTGGAAATGTCACTGAAGCATTGGAAATTGCTTAGCATCTGTTCTCTGCTTTATATGTGGCTAACATTTGGTACCCTGTAGCTCATTGGTTAGTGTGCGAGACTCTTAATCTCTAGGTCGCAGGTTCGAATCTCAGACGTAGCCGTAGTTTCGCAAATTTTATGGCTTATTTCTACTTTTGTTATCTATCTGTCTATCTATCTTAAATTATTTAATTTGCGTTTCACTTGACGCATGTTTAAGAAGTCCCTATGTTGACATGTTTAAGCTTTTTCAACGATGTTTTTTTGGCATGCTTAACGAAAGAATTATTGCACGTTTAAGCTATATCGTATATTGTAATAATTAAGAAATATCTTTTAGCACACGTTTAAGAAGTCGCTATATTGGTCTGTTGAGAGCCAAATCATTGGAATATTTACCCAAGTCGACGTTCAAAAATCTGTTGGAGCGCAAATGCTTTAACTCTACTTTTTTTTCCTAAATTCGCAACATAAAACTATCAAATTTTTGTTTCACACTTTATCTATCTATCTATCTATTATTTAATTGGCGTTTCATGTGAAAAATGTTTAAGAAGTCCGTATGTTGACTTGTTTAAGATAACTCTATCTTTGCATGTTTAAAGTTTTTAACGTATTATTTTTTGCACGTTTAAGCTTTATCATATATTAAAACTCTTAAGAAATTTCTTTTAGCACATGTTTAAGAAGTCTTTATGCTGGTCTTTTAAAAGGCCAAAACATGAAAGGGTTGAAAAGTTAACTCAAGTCAACGTTTCAAAATCTGATGGAGCTCGAATTTTTTAAACTCTTTAAATTTTTTCCTTTATTCGCAACGGAAAACTATCACAGTTTTTGTTTCACAGTTTACTTAAATAGTTCCGAGTTTCGCACCACCATAGTGGGGTGCTATCAGGGCACACTCATTGACTGCAAATCTAGCGTCCAAGTATGACTGCTGAAATCTTTACGGTTTTCGAGATATGGCGTTTTTTATGATTTTTTCATTTTTTTTTTCAAAGAACTAGATATAAAAAAGCTAACCGAACTTGATTTTCTCAACCCTATAGTGGGGTGCTATCAGGGTACCATCAAGGCCTGCAAATCTCGCGTCCGAGTTTGACTGCTCAAATGCTTATGGTTTTCGATATAGGGCGTTTTTTTATGACTTTTCAAGTTTTTTTTTCAAAAAACTTTGATATAAAAAAGCTAACCGAACTTGATTTTCTCAACCCTATAGTGGGATCTTATCGGGGTACACTCCAGAGCTGCAAATCTAGCGTCAAAGTATGACTGCTCAAATCCTTATGCTTTTCGAGATAAGGCGTTTTTCTGATTTTTTCTTTTTTTCCAAAAAAATAAGATATAAAAAAACTAACCGAACTTGAATTTCTCAACCCGAAAGTGGGTTGCAATCAGTGTACCTTCGAGGGCTACAAATCTAGCGTCCAACTATGATTACTCAAATTCTTATGGCTTTACCGGTGGTGCGATTGACGCGCTAGTTCAACTAAATTTCAAGGTCTTAACCCTATTGTGGGCTGCTGCCAGGGTGCTTTCAGGGGTTGCAAGTCTGGCGTCCAAGTATGACAGCTCAAATCCGTTTGGTTTTCGAGATATGGCGTTTTTTATGATTTTTTTTCCAATTGTTTTTCGAAAAACATGTATTTAAAAAAAACTAATCGAACCTGATATTGTCAAGCCTATAATGTGGTGCTGTTAGGGTACATTCAGGTTTTGTAAATCGGGCGTCGAAGTTTGATTGCCAAAATCTTAATGGCTTTCGACATATGGCGTTTTTCATGATTTTTTAATTTTCTTTTAAGACAAACTTGAATATAAAAAAAACTAACCGAGTTTGAATTTCTCTACCCTTGAGTTGATACTGTCAGGATACACTCAGGGTTCGTAAGTCTGGCGTACAAGTATGATTGCTCAAATTCTTTTGTTTTCCAGGTATGGAGTATTTGTGATTTTTTTGTTTTTTTTTGGGAAAAACGTAAGTGTAAAACAAATATTAATCGAACTTGAAGTTCTCAGCCCTATAGTGGGGTGCTGTGTAGATATACTCAGATGTTGCAAATCTTGATCTAAGTATGACTACTCAAATTCTTTAGTTATCGAGATATGGCGTTTATAATTAATTTTTTTTAAAAAAAAATAGATAAAAAATTAACAGAACCTCATTTCTCAACCCTAATGCGGGGGTACTGTTGTACTGTTAGTTGCTCAAGTCCTTTTATTAATCGATATGTGTTGATTTCTTTGTTTTTTAGGATGCTGTTGCTGGACAATATAGGATAGCAAATCTGCGCAAATTTTATCTGCGCAAATTATTTTGGTCTTTGATATATAGCGTCGTTTGATGAAATGGAAACCCTTGATAGATGAGTTCAGCTTATCTTCACGATTGCATTGAATGTCTTTGTTTTAATACATGTTTTAGGAAGCTCTTTTTACGTTCAGCGATCTATTTGAAGCACCGTAGTTGTTAGTCATGCGCTAGTTGCTAATTATAGAGCTGATTTTTGTCGTGTTCTGGCTAGTGACCTCTGTACTAAATGTTTCACAGAACTAGCATTCACAGTCAAATCCGATTTTTGTGGAAACCCCGAGTTATTATTATTTTTCTGTGAAGACAAGACACTTGTAAGGTTGTTTTTGTTTAGGAAAATTCTCAAAATATCTTCACGTTCAATTCGATTTTTCGCTGTTTTGATATTTTAAAGTTTAATTGTTTTGTTTGCTTAAATAGAAAGCCACATACGCTTGTGAAAAACAGTGTAAATAGCGTGAAAAAACGTGATTGATTTTGTTTCGAAAGTGGAATTAAGTTCTTACCGTTCAGTGGAATAAAAAATTGATTTTCTATAAAATGTGCTAGTTTTATCAAAAAAGTGTCAATCGGATGGGTCAATTAGTTTTGTGTCATTTGAAGACCAAAATGTATATCCTTTTTTTAACAAGCAAATCTTGTGTTACAGTTTGAACTCTCTTTTTTTCCAACATAAGTCGCAAATATTAGTGCTCATTTTGAAAGTGTTCATTTTTATCATTCAGACTATTATAATACAAGTAGCTTTTTAGCTTCAAGGTATCATGGATCTGTAGCGTAGAGGTAGGGAAGGAGACTGGGCAGGGTCGGATGTTTTTTGAGTTTTTTCGTATGCTAGTGAAAATGCATCCGCTCTATAAATTGAGGCTTATTAGTTGGTAATTTTTTTTTTTCAAATTGACTAGTGCTGCTAATGCGTCATAATTGGCTTAATGCGTCACTTTGCAATTTTATAGTCTCATAATTGTCGTGCCTCAATGAAGAATTTTTGTTGGCTCAATGTTTCACTCATTCAGTTTTTCCCAGTATCGTTATCGGTCATTTTTTTGCTTGTGTATGCAAAGTACAACTTCGCCTGTCCTGGGGAGATAAAGCTCAATAGGTTCTTGAGACATGTTTATAAACACTTGAAAATAGTTTGGATGATATGAAATCATAAACAGATTCTCCAACGAATGAGGAAGGCCAAAATATCACAATATCAAAGCTCAAAAATTACAATCAAAGTGAAAAAGAATCAATAAATTTGAGGCAAATAAAGCTACTTTTTTCTGTCCTCAAAGGATGAAAAGTGTTTTGCACACAATATTAAGGTGCTGCGGAGAGCAATGTTTAATATCCAGATCCAAAGCTAGAGCATCAACCCTGATCATTTGCTTTCTGATGAGGCAATGGTCGCCCAAACAAAAGTTTACAAAAAAAAATTATAGAATCGAATTTTTTTAAATAAAGTTTAATAAAAAATTTTTTTATAAAAAAAGGAGATTGCTCAACTGATCCGCTCAATCAAATCTCATTCCAGTCGAGCCAGAAGTTCCTTAGTACAAGATTTGCCAAATTACTTGAAATGCATCCATGGTCAGTTGCGAGGAGTTGGCGTTTCACTCGACACTTGTTAAAGAAGTCATGATGTCGCCTGGTTAAAAAACTAATATTTGTCTAACTTCTCTGCGGATGCGAATTACGTCTTTTTGTTTAAATAAGGTACCATGGACTGCAAATCATCATATATCCGTTTTAAAAGATTTCGCATCTGCAACTTCAACATATTTTCAGCATAGCGAAGCAATATGTTGATTTTTATATTTAAGTTGTCCCAATTCTGTGGCAAAAGATTGATTCTGTTGACCATACGAAGCGACTGTTCATTCTAAAATTTGTTATTAAGAGTCGATGAATGTAGTCTAGACTCTCACATAGATCGTAATGATTTTTTTAAGGAAAAGTCTAAAAATTTTTAAGGCTCAAATTTACTTTTTGCGGTTTGACCTTCGATTTTTTTCAAGTTCAGTTCATTTCCTTTGTTAAAAGAAAGGGAAACCCCACTATAGAACATTGAAAGTGTAAAGGTCATGATAAATGTGATAATTTCTAATTACGAGTGTGGAATTTAGTTATCAGATTTCCCAGCGAAATAAAGTTTTACCTATTGATCCATTTTTTTTTCAAATTGGTTTAACTCTATCAAAAAAGTGTCAATAATAAAGTATTCTGGAAATTCAAAGAGCTTTTTGGTCATCTCTTTTTTTTTCTCGGAAATTCGAAAGCTGAATTGTTTCAAAAGCAAGTCGGTTTTGTTTCTTTTTCTTGCGTTCATCGACTCTTTTCCAACTGTCTCTTGGCTATGTTTTAAAATGTTGAAAGCGCATTTGTATGCTTTTAGCCTTTTTAGAATATTTTTTCGAAGATAAAAGTACGAACTTTTGGAAATCAAGTGTAGAGCTTTGGCCTTTCAAAAAACGAATATTATGAGTTTCTGACACTCACATGCTTTCGAGGTCAGATCCGAAAACCATCAGACAAAAGTTTAGACGAATGAATTTAAGTTTATTTAACTCGTCTTGTTTTCTTACGCAAGAATTCGAATCTCGATTCAGCTTACGCACCATAGTCAAACCGTGGGTATAATATGGCGCAGCGAGCAGTTACCAAAAAATCACTCCGTTCTGGAAAAAAGCCTCGGTAGAACCATTGATCGAGTGGGACAAATGGAACCAACAATTATTCCTAGGCATTATAGCTAAGGATGGAATAAACCTACAAAAGCTATTGCAAAATCCCCCACCTGTACGAAATCCCCACGAACCGGGGTATGAACTATCCATAGAGGGGAAACAAACACACAAGCACGAGGTCGCAATCTAAGTCAAGAGAAGCGAGTGATATGGGATAATCAAAGCGCTTATTTGGACAGACTCGGACGAACAGTAGATGGCGTCTCGTGCAGACATCAAATGGGAAGCAGACATCAAATGCAGAAGCTACACATATATCTGTTTGGGGGCAGAAGGTCAAAGAAGAATAACACTATACTACCCGGATCTAAAGATCCAGGAGATTACGACCAGGGATTTCTGGGAGAGACTGAGGAGACTGTTCCTAAAAGAAAGAAACGTTACCATTGATATGTATGAAGCCTTTACAAGGAAACAAGAGAAAACAGAGACGCGAGCAATATCACTGTAGCCTAACGGAACTTGTGGTAAAAGAGAACTTGAAATGCGCTAATTGCAATGACGGGGGATTGGAGACCGAATTTATCCGGGATCTGTTTACCGCAAACATGTCAAATGACGAGGTTCAGAAAGACCTCTTAGCGGAAACGAAAGTGCCTGCACAAGCACTCGAATGTGCAATTAGACGAGCGAAGGGTTTGGAGAACCAATTACGTATTCGAAAGCAGGACTCAACACCATCTAACCAAATGGCAACCATGAAAACAACCAGTTGGGTTCATCCAGAGGAGAGGTAACAACAATAATCGATACCCGCCACGGGGAGGACGAGGAAGACAACAACAACAACAACAACAAGGCAACTCTTTTGGCCCGGGGCAATAACAACAATGCCCTGCGAAACACAAAATATGTAACAAATGTACAAAACATATCCACTATGCACGGTTATGCAAATCCGCTAACGTCAATGTTATTCAAGTTGATCTGACATCTGAACCATCTCCTCAAGACACAGAAGTAGCAGCCTATGTTGAGTACCTGCAGGCAGGCGACCTTATTCCAGGTTGGGAACTCGTCCACCCGGATCACTCGACAACGAATTAAATCCGATTCGAAAGCAAACCAGTTGGTCTAATGGGAGAGGCCGATTTAAAAGTTCATTTATTGAGGGTTCGAGCAGGACCAAACAACCTCGTCTTCGGATACTGGGTTGCCCACGTCGTTCATCAATCAAAAAATGGCAACTCTTATTACAGCGAGCGTAAAATCAGCCAAACGATTACAAACCAATGATAACGACGAAGCGAATAGGATGGTCTGTTACAACGGATACGAAATTCCGTCGTTTGGAAGAATCATTGCGCCTATTGAAACAGGGGGATGAACAGTCAATACAGTCTCACTGATTGTGGTAGATGACAACCGAGCGAACATCCTGGGAAGAAACATCCTGCCTTTAATCGGAGTGCAGCTACCGCAACAAAAACCAGCTGGTAAGTCAGTGAACCTTTTTTCGGATGATACAAATTCTTCAGATGCAAAAATTACCAACTGGGTAAGGTCTAGCATTCTAGAGGCAGTTCATAATATAACGGAAAATTGTCACTCCGTAAGCGGACGAGAAACGCGAGTGGTTTGCGACGCGAGTTGGGACGGTATTGGATGTGCGTTGGAACAAGAAACTCCGGATGGTTGGGCTACAATTGCTTATGCTTCACGTTTTCTCATTACATGCGAAAAGAAATATGATGTAAATGATTTAGAACTCCTTGCGGCAGTCTGGGCAATATGGCGCTTGAAATATTACCTTGATGTTAGACGATTTACACTTATTACTGACCATCAAGCTCTAATCAGCGCCCTACAATGCAACAAAATCAGTAAAATCTATCAAAGTAGGCCTACCAGATAGATAGATAGACCGTTTACTGCCGTTCGATTTCGATATTGAATTAAACACAGCTTCCGGTATGTCATTACCACCATTTAGAAGAATTTTGTGGAAATGCCACAGCGGCACACCAACTGTTATATCCTTCCATCCGAATAACATTGCATCATTCGACACTTTGAGACATCCGCAGCCCAAAGACCTTACCTTTAGCGATATGACCCACCAAGTAATACCATCTGATGAGGGCCGAACCTTCAGGAGAGTGGAAAATGAGAAAACTGATAGGATGTGTCAAACAATTCAAGAAGAGACCTCTCAAAACTGCCTAGTTACAACCACGGCAGAAAAAGAGGGTGTGCCCAAGTACAGAAAAATATAAGGAAACTATTCGACAGACTTCATCGCGGCCGCCACCAAGAGGGACTGGAACTAACAGCCACTGTTAAACATGGTACGAGCGCAAAAGTGGGACACTCAAATCATGCTACGGCCCTTACTTCTACAACGTCAGAGACAGACAATCGGTGAGAGACGGCATACTGCTATATGACGTCAGGGCAGTCATACCAAAACAACTTCGCCAAATCCTTGTGGATTCGCTCACATCCGGGACAAGGCGGTATGCTCGATGCTCGAAGAGGCCAAAAACGTGTGGTATCCGTACCTACATCGCGATATCGTTGCCGCGGCTCAAAACTGCAAGGAATGCCGCCAAAAAGGCAAAAACCTTAAGGTCAGTTCAGGAAAACAACATTTCATGGCGTTAGACGCTGTAGTAGAACCCAACGGAGAAATCCATTTGGATTTTTCCGGACCGCTACCAGACGAAAACAATAAGGAAGATTATATACTGGTAGGTGTCGACCGATTCTCTAGATTTCCGTCAGCAAAAGTAGTAACAAAATGTTAAGGCGGACAAAATAATTTGGTTAATGCAAACACACATTGTTAACCGCGGGGTCCCAAGGAACATTTGCTGTGATCAAACACAGGGGTTTAGGGCAAAATTTTTTTTGCTATTTTGCAAAAGCAATCATAATAAACTGATATTTGCGCCAGTGGACGATCATTGCTCTATGCGCATGGTTGAAAGATTGATAAGAACACTTAAAACGCAACTCTCGGTTATGAAAATTGATAGTAGAAACAAACACTACAATTTGGCCTCTGATATGGCCGAACTCATTAAAACTCTGAGAAAACCTCACGCCGTTAAGCAATATTGCCACAATGCCTAAATCGTCAATTTTATCTTAGGAAAACACGAACCAAAGATTACTCACAAAACCAGCCCTAACAGCTGAGGCGATGTGGAACCGCAAGGCCAATAGTGAAGGTGAATTAGAAGTCACCTACCCTCAGCAACAACATCTTCCAGAGCCGATTTTCAACCCCGAACCAACAGCCTCACGACATACAGAAACATCAGGACGAGCAGAAGCGACGACCATGTCAAGGGAAAATACAACACTCAGAACCAGGAACGAAAAAGAAGGCTACAGTTAGGCCACAACGCCCCCAGTCGGCGACAGCAATTGGGATACTAGCGACGAAGAACTTGACCGTCAACTAATGGAGAAGTTTCCAATAGGTGCGCACTTACCTTTATCTAACAAACCATATGATATGATAAGTGGAAGACGCGAGTTGGTAAAAAAAAAACACAAAAAACGATTTATCGCTTATAAGAACAAGAAAACCAATTCGTTTTCTCACAAATCAGGAAAAACAGAATATCGAAAGGGCACCACTAGAGTTCCTCAAAGATCGTTTTAAAGGCCCACAGTCCACGATCAACGTAAAAGTTGGACTAAAAATCAAACAGGTAGCCCGGAAAACTGGTACCTCGGACGGAAAGTCAAAAAACCAGGGGTTTTCGGACCGCAATTTAAAATACTGGAAAATGGCTCTATAGTTAATTATTCATCCCACACAGCATTGATTCGTGAGAACGGGAAACAACCACGGGTAATTAGACACGATGGTCTCGCTTTTGTACCTGATCCACGCGTATAAGGAACATGTAGACCGGCGGCTCTAAAGTTTTTTGCTGCGTATAAACACTTACAATGAACAAACCCTCTTGTTTCTGTGGTAAAAGACAAGACACAATCGGAACGAGAAGCGATAAAACCTGGACAGTCCACCAGCCAAGTACAACCTAAAACATAAAAGAACAAGCCAGCCCAAAAAATCTACAAACCAGACAGAAATGAAAAAAGTCAGCCCTAAAAAATCTACCGCAGAATATTGAGCCGATCCTAGCACAATCTCTAAACCGACGGGCAATGGGACCGGAAAGACTTTTCAAAGCTGCCAATTCCAGAGCTAGACAAACAACAAGGAAAGACGAGCCGAGGAAAACCAATCTTCCATATAAACCAACTGGCAAACGTAGTCCTACAAAAAAGAGAAATGGGAAAAGAAGATATCCAATTCGAATGTGATACCTCCATTTCCCTCTCATCTGACAAGAACTGACCCGCAAAACGCCATCACCGAAAAAACCAGCCGCAAAGAAACTTGATACCAAACGCATGCCGGAGGAGTTCGAACAAGAATATCGCCGCTTTAGGGCGCGTACAAGTACCCTAGCCGGGAAATTCGGGAATGCAATACTGATCAACAAAATCGAGGAACAAGGGTCAGAAGTAAAAACGTGGTCTGCCAAGTACAGATAGTGCCAGCATCAATACAAGCCGAAGCCACAGCTACCACCTCAAGAGAAGAACCACAGGAGTTTATTTCGCTCTCATCAGTCGAGTGTAGGGAAATCCAGTTGGACACACAATCACCGGAACACATTAGAGCGGCAAGCGAACAAAAAGACTACGAGCCGGAAGACACAAACGCAAAGGAGAGTCACAACGCGATATCTGCGACCCTAAGTCCACTGGCGGGACCAGACAGGGCGATCAGTTCACGCTTCGTCATTGACCGACCATCACGAGCAAACACCCTGGACGCCGCGTTCTTAAAGAATTTCGATACGGCAATGAGTATTTTACAGTCAATATCGCCAATAAAAAAAACTCAATGACCTTCCAGCGAGAACGAGAGGACAACAACCCGCAAAACAAACAATTGTCATTAAGTCTGATACCAAAGATGTTACTAAAAGTCAGCACGGAGGAAATGAGAAACTATGAGATATTTCCCATATCAAAAAAGGGGAAGTGTTATCAGGTTGGATATAAGAAGTAAACCCATAAAATGGAATAGGTGTCATGCCCACTAAAACATGAATATAAACCATAGTATAATAATTACTTAATCTATTGATGCTAGTTATGATAACCAGTTGGTATGGATACATAAATTATAGAAGTCTGATATAAATACGTACTTATTAAACTTAATCAGATAAGTACTAGTTATTATGAGTTTCTGACACTCATATACTTTCGAGCTCAGATCTGAAAACCGTCAGACGAAAGTTTAGTGGAATGAATTCATCTCATTTATTTAACTCGTCTTATTTTCTTACGCAAGAATTCGAATCTCGATTCAGTTTACGCACCGTAGTCAAGCCGTGGGTATAAAAGCCGCAGTAGGTTTGTGCATATGACACCCTTTTCTTATGTTAGATTTGTTTGCGTTTTAGGCAGACCCTGTGTGTAGTTTAAAAAAATCCTGCAAAATAGCTCGATGACCTTTCAGCTTATCGAAGTGAATCTTTTTTTTTTTGGTAGAATTATTGTAGAATGCCAGCTACAAAACATGACAAGAAACAGAAAAGTTTCTGGAAATGCTGTCTCGTCACGTGAGATCGAAAAATATTTAATTTTAATCTACTTCAATCAGTTGAGTTTGATTAGAACTTGTTTTATATCACCACCTTCCATATCATTAATTTCCAGTTAAATTACACTTACAAGTAAAAAAAGTTGGGGAATATTACTTTCATGGTTTTATCCGAATCAGAAATTGCTTTCCCATTGTAGCAACATTTGGTTGCACTTGCAAATTGAGTCCACCAAATCAACCATAAATAAGCATCAATGAAATAATTTATTATTATTTTGACACTCAGACACCCCGGCAATCAAAACCTGGACCTGAAACTATATATTTTTTGCTGTTTCAAGATGTTAAAATTCTGAAACAGCTGGTAATCCTGTACTAATTGAACCGTTTCAAAATCTTGGGAAACTTAGCACCCAATTCTTATCTTTCTAAACTGAATCAAAGAGTAATTTTCAAGATTAATTAATTAATGATCAAAGCTCAATTTGACTATTCCAAGTATAATTCCGTTCTGAAAATCAAACTCACACCTGAACATTAAATACATTTGTTCACTCAAGAGCCAGCTACATTGTTGCATTTGCGATCAAAAATAATGGATCGTACACTTATTTGATACTTGGGATTATATAAACAGTGTTACAAAATAAATACAGCAGTCCGTTGTGTGCACGCGGAATTGCGAATTTGTGCTCAAATGTGCATTTTATTGGCAATGGACTTGAAGCCTGTTTTATCCGCTTCTATTGAGCGCCTGGTAGTTACTATTCGATAGTGTAAGCTCTAAGATGCTGCTGGAACAGTTATTGCAGGCAGGAAGACAACTGCCGCATAATCCTGAGGTCCGAAGTTTGAATCCCATAGTTGGATCATTGTTATTTTTAGTTTTTGAACCGTTTTTGGGTACGATCTTGCACTTTTGAAGCTCCTTATGCCATTTTCTGCGTGTGAGATTGTAGCGCAGCTTCACCGCAGTGTTAGAACCTTGGGAAAGTGAGTTTCTTATAATCAAGTAATCTGGTTTTTTTAATACTTATAACATAAAAACAATTTTAACCGATTTTTTTTCGAAATCAGGTTAAATTTTTTTATAATCATCTTTAGTTAGCTCTAGGAAACAATTTACCATTAATTTCAGGCTAGCGATTTTCTTTTTTTAAACAGCTTTTCTTTTTTATTTTTTCACTTTTTTCTAATTACACATGCGAAGCGAAGTGTATTATTACGAAGATATTTTTTTCTTACCTAATTGCCAAATAAAAGTACTCAATTAGTGGCACTTTTGGTATGTTTCAGTTTACACATATTTGAGCTTATTTAAGCATAAACAATTTAATGGCATAAGTTGCTGCTTTATTTTTGGCGTGTGCTAGACCCTGTTTGAACAATCATGCACTATGAAAATATATGGGATTTGTTGTTTTTCGTTGTTTTTTTTGCGACGCTTTGGAAAATTAGAACACTTTTGCAGAAATTTCAACTTTTCTCTGAAATTATTGTACCGCTTTTCAAGTTGAAAAGTTTGGTTAATTAAAAAAAAATTTCTCAAAGATAAAAATTTAACAGAAAAATAAATCAGGGATGCGAGTTTTATTTGTGCAAGTGCCTATTTGTGCAAGAGCAAAATCAGAGATAAAAATTTAACAAAAATAGATCAGGGATGAGAATTTTTTTGTGCAAGTGCCTATGCTCTCCGTTTTTAAAAAATTATATCTTTAAAAATGTCCAATTTCTGAAATGTTGCCCGTTTTTTTGGAAAGTTATTCTTTTTTTCAAAAACTAACCTGCTGATTCTGAGGTTGATAATTTTTAAAACTAACAGGGTGCTAAGATTTTCCCTGCGTTTTCTGTTTATCCTGTTTTTGTTTTGGTGTAGAAAAGCTGATATGGACATCGGAAAAATTCGTTTTGAAAATCTTGCCTTTTTGAAAGAAATTTCGTCACTCTCTAAAATCTGCTGTTTTGGGTCCAATCTGTTTAGTAGCATGCTTTAGTAGAGAAAAGTATTTATATTTAGGAAAAGTAAAACCTTGATCGAGTTTTGGAATCTTTTTCACTTTTTTTTTTGAAAACTTCCCTAGATAAATCTGAGATAAAGACTTCAATTGAAAGAGCGATTAGTAGTTTTCTCCTTTCAATAAGTGGTTTATCCCCTACATAAGCAGAGAAACACGAGGGTTTAGCGTAAAATCCATTTTTTTGAAATTTCGAAAATTACGCATTTTTTATCAGTATAATATATTAAAAATACTAGAACAGGTAGCTCTGGCATTGGCTGGGCCACTAGCTTACTTCCAAGCGACCGTGGCGAAGATGCGAGGACCTAATACTCCTAATCAAGAGGTCGGAAATTCAAATCCGGAACATTTAAATATTTTTTTGATCGAATTTTCGCTGCATAACATTGTAATCTGATAGAAACTGTAGCTGCTTTATTGGTGGCTAGTGTTAGTAAGTATACAAGTGGCCGTTTACCAGATGTGAGAAACTGATACTCCTAATCTCAAAAAAAGTTCATGGTCTTTCTTAATCTTTTCTTTATTTCACTTTGTTTTGCCCGTTTTGAGCTATTTTCCTCGCTTGTGTTTGCGAAGCGCAGCTTCACCTGTTTAAAATTTTTAAACAGTTTTTGGTAATGAAAGCTAAATTCTACTGTCTTTTTTCCTGTTTTCACTGGTTTGAACTTTTGTTAATCTTCATTTTTTAGTGTTGAAATTGGTAGACCTTTTGTATCGCCGAGCTCCGCTTATGCTAAAATTCTTGAAACATCAAATAAAACTACCCTCCTTTAGTTAGCATATAGGTGGAATTTATTTTAGGCAGTAATTAATTTTTCTATCATTATCCATATTATTTTTCCGGATTCGTTTTTTTCGTTCTATTTTCCGCTGGCTCATTTTAAGTTTTTTTTCAGTTAGTCATATTTTTGATACGGTTTTTTTTGGCTTTTTTCCAAAGCATTGGCGTTTATTTTGATTCAAACTGTTTTTACTATAATGGATAGCTCGGTAATTTGTAAGTTTACCAACTTTGATTTTGAATACTTGTTGCGATGAAACGGTTTCGGCTAATGTTATATCGGTTTAGTCAACTTGTGTCTCGTTGTTTTGAGTGCAAAATTCATTATAATGCTTAAATGTGTTTTAAAAAGGATGAGTTGAAAAAAATTAAAGTTTTTCGGCTCAACGGTAATCGATCCAAAATTTGTCGCCTTAGTTGCTGCTCGAAAATGATATCAAATAATTTAATAGTTGTTTTTGGACATCATTCGAGAAAAACGTGTGAAAATTTGATGTGTGCAGATTTTATCTACTTCCACATAATTTTTTTGAAATGAATTTTTGTTTATTTTTTCAAAAGAAAAATCAATTTCCGTCTCTTTTTCTAATTACTGTCATGTATTGCTATGTTTTTGTTGTATTGAAAATGTTGAACAGCTCTACTTCGCCTCTGAACGTTGAAGTTGATGTTATTGTTTATTGAAAAGTGGAAAATGAAGAAAAATTACTAACTCGGAAAATTACTCTCAGAAAACTTTCATGCTTAGGGTTTAATTTTTTTAAAAGAAGGAATTTTTGAGTGTCTGTTGAACTATGTAAGATCTGATGTTCTAGCTCAATTCTTTTTACTATGTAATTAGACAAATTTTGCGAAAAATGTTCAACAGAAAAACGGCTTTAGTCCTGCGGATAATCTTCTATGGTCACTAAAGCTGTTTTAGAAAAAACTGATTAAAATGTTGCGCCAAATTTCATCTAAAAATGCATTTTTATTATGTTTTTCTTAGTCTTTCTGGATGATGTAAATTTGCTTCTAATTTAGTGGACGATCGCCTTTTTTCAGCTCAGCGGGCTTTGCCAATTTTGAGAAAAGCCATTAATGCTCCTGTTATCTTGAAAGTTCGACTGTAGGAAGAGCACAAACAACTTTAAATGGAAGTCTCCTGTGTGCGTCTAATTAAAGTTTATGCAAATAGTTCTTTTTTGATGAAAAACTGAGTAGAACCGTTTTATGTAAAATTGTACGACAAACGACAAAATCAAGGTGCATTAAAGCTTGTTTCGTTTTCAACAAACCAGCTACCAAATTTGTTTTTTTTTGTCAAAAAATTTGCTGACAGTGATCGTTGGTAGATATTTGTTTTTTTTATGCTTATAGCGGTTGAGAATAAATATGATGAGATAAAGTTACGGGGGTGTAGCGATAAGCATGCGATTTGTGCGCGCTTTCAAACGAAAAACAAATTAGCCTAGAATTTCAAAAGCTTACGAAAAATACTTGATTTGTAAGGGGACCCAAAATTTTGTTTTCGCCTATTACCCATCCCATCAGCAAGGGTATTGCAACTGGGTAATACTAGCTTTTTTGCCGTAAACAACTTTGTTCACAGAAAGGGAAAGGTGCTTTTTAATAGGAATGGCAAATTTCACGACTGCTGACATGCTAAATTTTTAAAATTAAATTTAAGTTCCTTCAGGTAGTAATTATTTTTTCGCAGACCCTAAGGTTAACTTCCTTCAGGTAGTAACTATTTTTTCGAAGACATTTGAAAAAAATTTTTTTTTCGAGTTTGTGGTTTTAGTCGTAGTTTTCTCATAACCCGAAATTTTTTAGGTCAAAAGTTTTGTTTTCGGCTCAACAGGGGTCGAATCAAAGTTCGTGGCCTTAGTTGCCGCCCGTAAATGGTATCCCTATGATTTCAAAGTCTATTTATGAGCATCATCCGATACAAAAACGAAATTTTTGTAGTTGTTTTTTCTTACTTTTCTCATCTAATGTTGTCAACAATATGCCTTCGTTAAAAATTCGACTGGGTGCGCGCTGTTCAAAATTGCAAACTTGAATAAACAAATTTTGTAGAAGCAAATCTTCGAACTACATTTTTTGTGGGCTTGCTAATTGATACACATGCTAATTGGCCGGTCCCCTGAAATTCATGATTTCGAAAGACACAAAATAATAGTTTTTTATTCTGTTCATTTTTTAAATCAATTTTCACGGAACACAGATGAAACAATTTATTCATGAGGGAAAGCACCAACAAGCGAGATAATAAGCTGTTTTGGCCTCTGGTTGAGAATCACATGTAACTGTTTGGTTAATTTTCTGTCTGGGTAATGTTGCCTCACCCTCAAGCAGCGAGAACGGACCATGGTGGGACTCAACCTCTGAATTTTTGATTGACAAATGAGCGCCTAGCTACCCCTCTCACCTCTCAAAAAAATGTCAGAAAAGTAATTAAAGCTAAAAAGCAGCACGATTACACACCAAGTCATATCGTTATCCGGACCAAGAGAATTAGAATTGAAATTAGAAATACGTTTTTCAAAAGTTGGTCTGACTTGTTACAAAAAAAATAGATGAAACTTGCTTACAGCTTAAGCAGAGTTCAATCAAAAACTACGAGAAAGCTACCTGTTGAATTGCTTAAAAACTATATCAAAATGAGGTACTTACGAGTCCTATAGAAATTTAAGAGAGTCTCCAAACATTTGTGCAAATATTTGAAACTTGATTTTGAATAATATTTTGGTAATTTATATAGTTAAAATGACATTTTTTGGCTGTAAAAAACAAAGAAATGAATGCAAGATTAAGAGGACTATACCCTTCTGAAACGTTGTTGGGCTACATAAGCGGTTGACTTTGATATAGTTTTGTCAGCAATTTAACTGGTAATTAGGTTTATGTAAAATTTTTGTAAAAAAGCTAAAAAATTATCCGTTTTTGGGCTCAAACTTGTCAAAGGTGATTTCATATTGAATCAGTTTTCACCGCTCTTGGTCCTGGTGTCGAAAAAATTATCTTTGTGTCGAGAAAAAGAGGTCTGAAATTTTTTTTTAATACTACCTTGCTTAGTGTATTAGTATGAATCTACTTTTTTTCAACATAACATGCAAATAAAAGCGCTGATTTGGCGGCACTTATGCTATAATCACAATCTGTACCCTTGGATTTTTCACACCTTCTGTTCTCTGCTCTAATTGTGGCTAGTGTTTGTCTATCGTCAAGCGTCCGTGGCTGAGTGGGTAGTTTGTGTGATTTTCAATCCCAAGGTTGCTCATTCGAATCCCTGGCGTAGCAAACGTCTTACTACTTTGAGGCTGATTTATACTTTTTTATCTCACTTTTTTCCCACTAGGTTTTGCGAAGCACAGCTACGACGCTGTGTTGATCTACGTCCAGCAATCGGCTCTCTATCTTGCTGTATAAATATGGTTTTTTCTTGTATCATAGCAAGTTAGGGGGCTAGTATTTACTCACTTTTGTGAAAAACTTTCAGATTAGGTTTCTTTTTTTTTTCTAAAGATTATAGGAGATTCAGCAAATCACACGTTATTATCAAAGCGAATCAGGCAGCAAACTGTTTTTTTTTTAGTTTTGTTATGAAATCAAAGGGAACCTATATTTTTGAGTTTATTTTAACGCTGGCGATAATCAAGCGTTATCAAATCGGAATGCAGGTTTTTCCAGGTTAACAACACATAGAGCTAAATCATCTGAATCATTGGTAACAGCACGTGCGCTACATGAAAGTGCTCACATGCCCAACTTCTTGAAGATTCAAGTTAAAATACTGGTTGCTGTTACAGTACTTTACAGTATTGTATTAGTACTCTTGAAATTGCAGTGTTTTCATGGAAAAATTCAATTGTTGTTCTGCTAACTCTGCTTAGGTTTTTTCGGCTGATTTTTCGCAGCATGAACTTTCTGCATAATCTAGTTATGATTGATAAAATGGGTAGTCCTTTTATGTATAATTTCATGTTTTTATCCCATTTCGTTTAAAACGTCTATTCGGCTTTAACAGTTTCGGGCCGTTTCGCTGAAAGCAATTATTCGGCTTTTTTTGTTTTGATGCTACATTGGTATAGGCGCATCATATAGCGTTCATTGGAGGGTTATAATAAAATTTTAGTTGGGTGTGTTCAAGGTGAGGCGATGTAAAAACTTTGAGTCCTAAAGCTTTATGGCAATTTTTCGTGACAGTAATTTCGTTTCCGGTTTAAGTATCTAGATACATTTTGCCTGAATGCTAGTTTAATGCTGAAATTGGTGTTTCACGTTTCAATTGTCAAAAAATTATTTTGGGTGAAAGAGTCGCTGCTCTTTTTGCCAACAAAACTAGTTATCTTTTTGGTAAATTTAGCATTATCTGTCTTTCCGTTGTATCATTTGTAGTAATTTCATTTAGTTTCGTTCACATAGCGCCTGATGTTCGAAAATCTGAACAAAAATTGTCGATTTTTTTTTTCAGTGAGATCAATGATTGAGCGAGGAATTGTCAAATGTCATCCTTGCCACGTGTAGTACCGATAGCTTTTTCCTACAGTGCAATAAGTGACAAGCTACTGGAAAAGGTAGTGGAGAACTAGAACATTGTCGGTAGCAATGAACGGGTTGAACACTAGACGTATCTTCATGGGTCAGTTGCCGAGACACACTCGGGACTTCCACGTGAAGATAGTGTTGGACAGTTACCACTTCTCCTCTCGGGTGGTGAAGATGGGCACTGGCTATGCATTCGTGGACATCGAAGACAGACAGGGGAGGGATGAAGAGACACTTCTGCAGGTGTTGAAAAGTACGCTCCCAAATACTATTCATTTTCAATGTTGACTTTGTTTTTAATTCGAAGTTTTCGATATTTGAACTCAATTTTCTACCCACAATTGATAGCTTAGACTACCTTCATCGTAACTGATTCATTAATTTAGTTATTAATTGGTACTTTTTATTGAGTGTTTTCTTGATGATGTTTTATTTTGTTTGCTTTTTGCAAACCTAAATATATCAACGAATGGCTTCCGAGCTAATTAAAAGGTTTTTTTTTCTGTATCTGTGCTTGACTTTAACTTATGATATTGATTTTAGGTATTCATGTAGATGGTCAGAGTGTGAAGGTCGAGTTCTGTTCATCGGGTCCACGATCATACGGATCGGATAGACGGTCAGTTTGAGTCATGAAATTCCATACGTAGTCTTTGTACGTTAGTTAGTTATATCATCGCAGGAGACAAACTCCCTTGTTTGTCGCATGCTCCCCCATCAAAAATAGTATATGGTGGTGCCAAATGTATGGTGGCACAAGTTTTAGGGTCCGTCAGCTAAAAATTGATGGGTTCTTTTCCAGTTTCTCCCGTACATTTCAAGTTTTCTTACGTATTTTGATGGCAGACTGCGTAATATTACGATGTAAAAAATGAAAAAAAAAATCTGTTCACAATAGTTAGTTTGTTAAACAGGCAAACTTTCCTTACGTTATGAAATTGTTGAGATGGTGATTCAAAATGAATTCAAATGTGAGGGGGGAGTGGAAAAGAGCCAATTGATGTCTTTATACAGGGTGAAAGCGGGAACCTTAGGGTTGTCAGTGGTTCGCATTTCTGAGGGAACGGGGGTCCACTAATCTTAGGTTAACTTAGTTATCATAGCCAATCTTATTTATCATATTATCTCAGGAGACGCATAAAATATGCGAAAAACAAACAGTTTTGAAATGATTTGAAAAAGCAGAATTACAAATCAAAATCATAAAAACCTGTCACACCAATTTCGCAGCAACAGTTTCGGAAACTTTGGATGTGCCACCTACTATTGATTGATCACAAAAGAGATAAATAAATTCACAGCCTTTCGAAAACATCAATTACGTTGTCCTTATAATTTTCTACAGGTTTTTTAAAACAGAAATTTTTTTAAAAAAAGTTAGACAAGTCCAATTGAATATAGTGTGAAATCTTAAATCCAATTGAATATAGTGTAGAACCTTAATTTCAATTGAATATAGTGTAAAATCTTAAATCCAGTTGAATATAGTGTAGAACCTTAATTTCAATTGAATATAGTGTGAAATCTTAAATCCAATTGAATATAGTGTAGAACCTTAATTTCAATTGAATATAGTGTAAAATCTTAAATCCAATTGAATATAGTGTAAAATCTTAAATCCAGTTGAATATAGTGTAAAAGCTCTCGTTTTGGCATCTTGCAACAGGGTTCTAGTTATATGCTCATTTTGTTTTGAGAGCTCGTAAATCATGCCATGCGGCCGGCATGAAGTATAAATATTACTGTTCGATGGTTCTGTATTAGCTCTGAACTTTTGGTCGCATTGGTCGTACGTATCTATGCAATAATTATATTTTGTTAAGCAGTGGCTCTTGAGGTAATTTTGACGTCAAAAAGATTGTCGTTTAATTGGAAAATCTCGTATTGTTATCTCGTAATCTCGAGTACTCTTTCCGCGAATTGTATGCAACCAAATTGGGGCAAATCATTTTTTGACAACGGAGTCATATAAATGGCTTGTAAATATTTATTTTTTAAGATTAATTGCACTAAATAAAGGCGATTTTTTTAAAAGTTTTAATTCTATGCGACACACCCTGTTTAATTATGATCATACAGCGCCGTGGTGATAAGTGAAAAGAGATTATTTGAGTATAGAGCCGAGACATGTTCGTGTTTATTCAGCTATAAATAATCGTTCAAAACTTGAATCAAATTATCTGGTCAAGTTTGATTGATTTTATTTCACGTGTTTCTTCAAGTAGCTTATTTTGCATACCACTGTGTAGTTTTTTGGCCAACAGTAATTGATAAAGCACGGCAATGGTTCCAAACAAAACGAAAATAGTACAAGATTTCTCTCATTTTGTAATTGTGTTTTGCTCTGGTGTCTTTTCATTGCAGATATTCTCAATTTTGCTCAATTAAATTCACTCTTTTTTAATATTTAGTTGAATTACCTCATAACGCAAGCCTTATTAAGAATTACATTAAACGCGAGCCATCAATCTTAAACATAGTTTCACTGACTGCTGATTATACTTTTCTAGCTTGCCAAATTTTGATACTTATTGGTTTTTGTACCACCTCAAACGAACAGCTGATTTTTATAGAATCATAATCGTGTTATATTGAGGGCTGATTTCGTAGTACATTATCTTGCGTCTGTTCAATTGCATTTTGATGAGAAGATAGAGTTAGAGAACTCAACGAAGGTAGCAGCAGTTAATATAGTAGTAACAACAGTCGACGACACTTGTATCAGCGACAATGGGCGATGGAGCTGACTTCCAGACTGGCGTGTTCTCCTGCTTCTCCGACAAGACTCTCTGTCTGATGTCGTTCATGTTTCCCAATTACGTGTTCGGCAGGATAGCCGAGGTGGTGTTGATGGAGGGAGAGAACTACTACACTGGCGTTCTCAAGTACAAAGTGAGTCCCACTCAGTCTCGATTAGACAGCTACCATTTTTTGGTCGCAATATTAGATTTGTGTTTTGAAATCGAAATGTTAAAAGAACCTTTATCGTTGTGGTCAACATCAGCAAAATTGATTTCACGCTTTATGAATAAATAGCTTAACTCAATTTTAAGCCATGACTTATTAAGCTTGAATCATTTCTTTTTGAAAGCACCTGTGTATCATGCGTGTTCTTTATAAAGGACCCGTTCTTTTCAAATCTATCAATTGTTTTCAATGATTTGCTGTTTTTTTTTGCATTTGTATTCCAAGTGAAATATGCGATTTCGTTCTAAATTGGATAGTTTTCTTGAGTTGTTTTTCAGGACAACGAGTGTCCGAGAATAGTAGATTCGCTCATGTGGATGTCCATGTTCAGTGCACCGGCCCTCTGCTTCATCCGACAGAAGCTGAGGAAGCAACTCGGACACGAACAGGAGTCGAAAGAGATCGAAGACTTCATCTTCTCCTGCTGCTGTCCCTGCTGCGTCACTTACCAAATGGCTAAAGAGATGAAATTCGCGCCCCTCGCTCGAGCCTAGGAAAGTGAAAAAGCTCAAGCTAATACTTTTATGTGAATTTCAGTTTTTTATATGAGTTAAACCCTTTTGTATTGTTATTCAGTGATGACATCTTCAGAATGATTGTGAAAATGTTTTCAATTCTTGAAATGAGCAATTGTCCTAAAATTTTTTCTGAACGATCCGCATGGTTGCAGTGTCATCGCCGTAGTAATCAGATCAGCTTGAAAAAGATGCAAACTGTAAATGTGTTTAGATTTTTGTTCATGTTTCTATTATTTGTACATCAATTGCAGAACTTAAAGTTTTCGTTTTCAAGTGCTATCAATGAAATTGATAATTTAGCTTCAAAAATTGAGAATAATAGACTATTAAGGTTAAAATTAGCAAAAAAAAATAAACGTCAAGCCTCTCACTACAATGTGTCGAAAAATAATGTTTTAGCTTCTAAATTTTCTTACTTGTTGGACAAGACTTCTTAGTCTTTTTAATTACACGGATCATTATAGTAGTTTTGTCTTATCCTGCGAAGCCACTGTTTTGTAATTTAAGTTAGCAAGCCTGAATCTGCATATCAATATTTACGTGCAAGACAAGAACTTTTTTTCGAATGAGCGTTGCTTTGTTCTGATTTAGAAGAGATTTTCGGCGGTATTTGAAGATCATGAGTTGTATCCGAGGATGAATTAACTGTATCCATTTAATGAAAGTGGCCTGGTATTCATAAAAAAAGCGTGTATTTAATACATAGTGGAGCAAGGCGGTATGGAGCAATGGATTAGAAAAAAGCAGTAGCTTCCGTTCGAATAATTACATCAATCTTTCTGAACAATCGACATAAGTCTCTAAGCAAGCGAGAGCTGTTTTTTTAAGAATCCATTTTTCCCTTAAGGAGAGCTGTTTTCTTAAAGAATCTATTTTTCCCCAACAATTGGCTAATACAAACGATCATTTGCTGCATAGTATTGACAACTTAATATCTTTTCTATCTGCTGTATTGGTGACTCATTTTTGCAATCGGCCCTAGCGCAGACGCGTAGAGGTCTTACATTTCTAGACGTATCACAGATTCGTAGAAGTCTTACATACGTTTTATGCGATTTGTGTTCCTCCTCATGGAAGCTTTCAGCAATTCTTAAGATTTCTTAAGGAGAAATCAAAAGAATACAGAATCTGGGAATTAATTTCCCGATTTTTAGAAAAAGTAAAGCAATTTTCTGCTCGGGGCGGTTTTTTATTCAAACCACTTTTTCAAAAGCCTGGTCCTCGGGTATCGCTCTCTTGATCAGTTTGGGGCCAGCCGAGTGTGCACACCTGCGACGAAAATGTCTTAAACTGCTTGTTTTGTTATCCCGCACTAATGGAGAGCTGTTTTTTTTAAAGAATCCATTTTTCCCCCAACAATTGGCTAATACAAACGATCATTTGCTTGCACATTGGCTGCATAGTATTGGCAATTTAAAAACATGTGTTCTATCTGCTTTATTGGTGACTCATATTTGCAATCGAACTTAGCGCAGACGCGTAGAGGTCTTACACTCTTAGACGTATCACAGATTCGTAGAAATTGTACATATGTTTTATGCGATGATTTGTGTTCCTCCTCATGGAAACTTTCAGCAATTTTTAAGATTTCATAATGGGAAATCAACAGAATACAGAATATGGGAATTTTTTTTCCGACTTTTGGAAAAAGTAAAGAGTACATTTGCTCGGGCGGTTTTTTATTCTAACCTTTTTTTTTTACAAAAGTCTGGTCCCTCGGGTATCGATCTTTTGATCAGTTTGGGGCCAGCCGAGTGTGCAAACTTGCGATGAAAATGTCTTAAATTGCTTGTTTTAGTTTCCCGCACTACAAATTTGTTACAAATTGAATTGAGGCAGATAATTGGTTTTATTAACTCAATACACAACTCAAATTGCAACACATAATTTTTGATATTATCAGCCTAAATATCTTAGTTTTGCCAATATTTAATTTACCAAATTATCCGTAACCAATTAAAGTGCAGTCGGAACATTTAGGGCTTCGCCCTTATACGAGCAGTCTTGTCATTTCTTGAGTTGGAAAACTAGATCAAGCTCAGCGGAATGAAATAACTTAAAAAATGCGCTATTTTTTGAACAGAAATAAATTGAACAATTTTATCAGTTTTTCTTAACACAGCCAAGGATGTGTTATATTACCAGATAACTTTTTTCGAAATAACTCTCGCGTTGCCTTGTAAAGCTTTTATGGAACATTTTTTGCGTTACTTGAAGAGCATGGCTTGTGTCTGAGGCGCATGGGCGGTAGTCCCTTTAATCAATGCAGCCTGGTGTTTATAAAAAGCGTGTTTATAATGCATAGTAGAGCAAGGCAGTATGGAGTGATGGATAAGAGTGCAGTGTCGTCTGTGCGAATAATTACATCAAGATCTAGGATATTTATGGAAGGTTTCTTAAACTAGTAATTGTTTTGTGATGTATCAGGAAACTTAATTTGAAAGCGACCAGGAAACATCTATTGGCTCAAATAAGGTCATGATTTTCTCAATGGCAGAAATTTTCCTTCGGTGATTCAAATACATTCATTTTTAGTCGTGTAATTACACTTGTAAGAACAAATTTCTTGTAAGTGGGCACTAGTTTATGATATATTGAGAATTTTTCTGACTAACTGAACATATTACAAATTGGATTCCAAATTTTTTGCTTAGGATAATTTGTCAATCTCAATCTAACTAAATAATTTCAGCTCGATTTTATTTTGAGAAAAGAAACAAGACTGCTCGCATCAGGGTGACGCTTTGAGTCTTCCGACTGCCAAAAAATGACTTCTTCCGAAAATTGAAAAATTAAAAATGATAGATATCGAAAATCATCCCGCCACACGCCATTTGAAATACAAAACGATATATCTGTGATCCAAGCATATAATAATTACAACATTTATCATAACTCTCTTGAATTTAGAATAATTTCTGTGCTGGATCAATTACCCGTTAGTTCTTCCGTTAATTGCGCGTTAGTTATCCCAATTTGGAAGTTTTCAAACGCGTCAGAAGTTACCAGAAAAGAAAATTGTCATAATTGACTAGTTATAAAGACAAAATTCGCCAGAAAAAATATCACAGCTTAAATGTTTAAACAAATGTCTATGAAATAAATGCTGTTTTTTAGAAGCTATTTCCTTTTAATTCAAAGTCAAATGATAAATAGTTAGTTTTGCCGCCTCATTTTGATGGCAAGTGGGTTTGAACTCAAAATTGACTTCAAGTCTGATTTCAATTCTTTTTCGAAGTTTTCTGCATTTCGGTTATTTTGTTGCGGGTTGCATTAATTGTCCCCTTAACTCTGGTTGCGAAATGTTTTCATAATTTCCCCCTTTTGGTAAGACCAAAGCGGAACAATAATTACAAGGAATGGCTCGGTTCAAATCAATTTAGAACGATTTAATCTGCCGCTTAAGCTCTTTATAAGAACTCAAGATATCATGCGTTTTTATCCCAAATTGGCAATTTTTCTTAGCCTTCAAAACATAATCGAAAAAATATCCGTGAAAAATTACTAGTTAAAAAGTCGAAATTCGTCTGGAGAAAAAACATTCGCGCACAAATGTTCAGTTTAAGATTTTTTTTACCAGACCATTTTTTCTTATGTAACTTACAAGTTGCCGTACACAAGCAAAACTTTTTGTTCCAATTTTCTTCAGTCAATCAAATTTTGGCTTTTAAACTGAGCGTTTTTGACAATTTTATACCATCTGAAAAATATCGTTGTCCTGAGGTCACTTCAAAATTTTGTACCTGCTATCACGAATGAGGTTTTGAAACTTGCTTATTTGGACAATTTTAACACTCGCAAACTTTAGTGAGCGGAATGTAATAGTACGACTATTCTTTTTTCTACCCAAAGTCATAAATATTGGTACCACTTTTGGGGCTTCTTCACAGTTTTTTGATAGTATGTGCTTTGATTTTTGATTATTAATAAGTATACACAGTTGATGCATTTCTGATTGTTCCAATGAGCCGAAAAAAAAACCATTTGCTTCAAATATCAATACAATAACTCAAAACTCGATTTCAAGAAATTTTCCGGTTCAATATATTTCGCAAAATTTTTGAAATGCTTAAATTATACAAAATGGCTTCATGCTTTCGAATTTATTTCATGCAAAGTTAGCGTGGATGACTTCAGCTATATACCTACTTCAGTTATATTCCAAATTATTCATGACAAATTGTGTCCATTTAAATTTGGTGCTTTTTTTTGCTGCATCGCATTGGCAATTCATTAGAATATATAGCTGCTTTATTCTTGACTAGTGTTTTGTTGGCTGTTAAGCGTTCGTGGACGAGCGGGCAGAGCGTGAGACTGCAAATCACGAGGTCGCAGGTTCCATTCCGATACATAGCAAAGTTTAACAATTCGAGGCTTATTTCTAGTTTTTTCTTATTTTCTTTTTGAAATCTGCTTTTTTTGTCGCGTTCTTGCGCTTCGCCTCTGTGTCAATCTTTAACGAGCTCTATGTTGCTTTCTAATAACACGCGTAAGCAAGGAATTAAATCGTTTCAAATTGAGTGAGATGGGCAAGCAATTTTGTCTTAGTTATACGATACGAGACTCTAAAAACATCTGTTCTGTGTTTTACATAGTGTGTGTGTGTGGGGGGGGGGGGGGTATATATTCTGTTGGCGAAGTATTTGTATATATTCTGTTGGCGAAGTAGTTATTTTGACCTAATTACAATGTAATGGATTATGTTGGTTTAATTTGGGCACATTCAATGTGGCTTGGTATTTGTCAGCAAATCATTTGGTAATTGCATAGAAGAGCAAGGCGGTGTGTGGCATTGCTTAGGCATTGACGTGTAATCTGGAGTTCATACTTAGGGCAGCGTAATAGCATTGTTTTTTGTTTGATGTAGGGTGAATAATAACAAAGTGGTGGTTCACAATTTGCCGGATTCCCTGTCTCTACAAGATGTGAAGGCCTTTCTCAGCGATGTCTCCAATGGGACTATCAACGTCAAACAGTGTGACAGGGCGAACAACAAGACACTCTCCAAAGCATCATACATTGTACATCTTAATACTCCAGAAGAGGCGCAAATGTTAGTAGTGTTTCGGCGAGCTACGTTATCAAGCACATTAGTGATAATTTTCCTTAAAACTCAGGATTTGATGAAATTTTCTGCTAGATTAGTGTTAAATTTGGGTAAAAGAGGCGTAGTCAAGATCAAAAAAGGGTTGCAAGTTTGTTTTTATACGGGCTGAACTGTATTGTAAGAGGTGAGCTTTACGAAAGAATATTAAAGGATATCACTCATTTCAAATTTCCGTTACTTAGGAAGTTTTATTCGAAGCTACAATTGTAGCGCTGCAAATTTCGCATCCAATATAAGTAGTAGTTTACTTTTGAGGGAGATTATTTCGGAAATGAAGTTTGTTGGTGGTGTCTTAGATTAGGATAGCAACGTTGTTGGTGGTTGTAAGAGCAGCGTTATCCTTGTCTTTTGATGGATGCTATGCAGCATTATTAACCCAGATAATAACGGTGTCAGTCAGCAGCCTTAAAAAACTAAAGTTCAATGTTATTTCAATCAACTTAGATAAATTTCTTCGTTGAGCTTTATTTTGGTCGTTTCCTTCCGCACATAGTATTAACCTTATGTGAGTGATGTAGTTTGCTTAGAGTGTTGAACAGTGTGACCGGGGTAGTGTATGGAGATGCTACTCTGAAGGTGGTGCCTTTTGCCGAGAACCACGGAGGCAGGTACAAGTACAGGAGCAACTCTGTTAGTGACATCTCCCACGCTGCGCCCAACTCGCCCGTCTATCCTTTCCGGTGAGCACTGCTCAGTCTTTACTTTCATCATATCGAAGTTTCTACTCAGGGTCAGGAAGCAGCGGTGAAGTGGCCAAGTCTTCGCCTCTCAGAAAAGAGGTCGGTGGTTCGAGGCTCGCCATTATCCTTGTTCCTTGATTGAGGTTGAGGCAACATTACTTAGCCCACAAAAAAAACATAAAAAGACATGTAGATCTTAATTGCGGTTTTCTGTAAATGGGAGAAGTACCGTCAATTCGCCACTGATCTACGCTCTAATACCAGCATGGTCGACATTTTCTATGGAGCTATCTTCTGATTGAATGGCATAGCGATTTGACAAGCAACGAGGAATACGTTAAAGTTTTTGCCCAATCTGATCAGCAACCTACATTGTCAATTGATTGGTAAGTTACTACATTGAGTTTCAGATTCTTGGTGCCGACTCACATGATTGGTGGCATAATTGGAGTGAATGGAGCCACAATCAAGAAATTCCAAATTGAGTCTGGAGCTAGATACATCATGTAAGTGGCTCACTAGTCTCATAAATAAATTGATTCACCCCTTTCTCATCTCACATTTTTTTCTTGTAAAGTTTTTGGCGCACGATGTCCATATGTTATCAAAAATGGCATGTTGACTAATTTTGCCATTACAGCTATATTTGGTCTTCATATTTAAATTTTAAAAACATTCGTTGCGCCATAGAATTTATCAGCAAAGTAAAAAGTGCGAGCCCAAACTAGCTATCAATCAGCTTTGTTGCCATTCTAAGAATTTGAAATATTTTTTTTTTGTATATTTTAGAGTGGACGTTCAGCAGAAAGATGAACGATTTCCTGATGAAAAGGTAAGGTGTTCATTGCCGATGTTAAGTTCTCATCAGCGATTTTCAGAAGACGTCGAATGTCAAAATTCTACGCATTACTGTTACTGTTTCAGTATTTGTCCGGTGAATGTAAGATTATAATAACTTCTTTTCTGTTGGTTTAATATCATTATCATCGCTTCTGCACTTTTGAAACGGACATTTTATTCGACTCAATGTTGCTGTTTAGCCAGTGACAGTTCTGGGAAGTGCGGAATCACAGATATCAGCAATGGATAAAATACTAAAGTTCTTGGACGACTTGATCGTTTCGAGGTGGTGCAGTAAAGAAGAGCTAACAACGAAGTCAAACACATGTGTTAAAAGCAGCAGTGCAAATGTCCTAAATGGTCACGCTGAAAACGGATCCCACTCCTTAGTAAACGGAACTCATGACGAAGAGCGCTCAGAGTGCCTTAGCAATGGAAATGCAGAAACAGGCGCAATTCAAAGTCAAGCAAATAACCTCCAAATTCCAGATGTCATATCGGATTCTCTTGCCGCGACCAGCAACGAAGCTGCATCGCAAGATCACAGATCATCTAACTCGCCTTCCTTAGACTCAGGGATCAAATCAGAATCATCCGAAAACGGTTCCAGCGAGCTGCAAAGCCAAGAAGTGCCAAAAGAAACAAAGAGTTCTGCTTCTACGAAGTCAACAGCTTCGCCAGTTGAGTTCGGAACGATGACTGAATTTCGAGTGCCGTTGACAGTTAAAATTCTAACTCATGACCACTTGATTGGTAGGCTGATAGGTCGCGGAGGTTCAAACCTGGCTGAGATCAAGAAAAGCACGGAGACGAGGATAACCATTCCAAATAGTGCTCCTGGAAGTGGTTGTAATGGAAGTGGATTCCACTGCGAATCCAACGAAGGGTATGTTGTATTGAAAAGCATTATTTTTAATTAATAATTATGTATTTTTAATTTTAAATCGCAAGTGTTGCGAAGCTCTGCTTCGCCTCTGGGTAAAATTTATTTTGTCGAACAAGTGGTTTCCGTTTTTTGTCAATTCGCTAGGTTCCAGTGTTATGCTCATGTTTTTTTCGCAAATCTTCGCCTCTGGGTAACCAACTCCGATTATGCAGAAATCGTTTATTATTTTTCAACTGATTTTTTAAGTTTTTTTTGACGTGAAAGGATTATGTAAAAGCGGCTTCGCGACTCTTATCGCGTAGTTGGATCAGATTTTGGTCAGTGTTTCGCTGTGCTTTGAGAAGACTTGGAAGTTTGAGTTATGAAATTTTTTCAAACCATGTTTTTTTTTACCACTGCCCAAATTGGGTATCAATTCTAATTTAATGCTGATAGTTGTCGGTTTTGATTTTTTTCTCAAAGTTAGCTTCCTTCTATACCATTCAAGACAAATGTAAAAAGTGTTCCTAGGCCTAATTTTTTACACTTCTTACTTTAATTCCATCGACTTCGCGGCTTTCGTCCTATTTTCTAGCGTCCAACAATATGCATGTGTTGTATCGATAGCGGCAAATAACGGTTCTCCTAGGTTCATTTACACAGTAAATGAAACTTAGTAAAATTAAAAGTAAACTTAATAAACTTATTAAATAGTGTCTTTAGAGAGACATGTACTGCGAGGGGTAGCCGTGTGTGACCCCCAATGGTATACATTATTGGAGCCAGCTGTCTTCATAAACAGACACAATCCCTGACGTACAATAACGGGAAAAATTTCAAAGCCCAATGAACCTCTATCGGCGGACTTTCCTTGAACCTCAACGCCAGGAATCCCCTCAAGGTAGTCCAGAATCTGTTCAAAAATCAAGGCGTACTTCGACAACGCAAAGATATTATCATCTGGCACGATATTATCAACAATAGCATCACCGCCCACTCAAGCAACTATTGTCCAATTCGAGACATATACCGACCCCTTAGTCCTCGCAAACTTGCTAGGACTCTCGAAAACCTCAAGAAAAATTACAGTATTAAAGCAGTTGTGTACACCCGAAGGCAAGGGACTCCAGGCGTCTCAATCGCTTTGAGAGATAGTGGAATTCTGATCCTACAAGTACGGAAAAATCTGCTCCTGAGAAAAGAAAAAAGAAATCCCGAGCTTCCATACGAACTTACCCGAATCCACCCCCAGACAGCAATTGACCATCAACTGGTTTCAAGAGTTCTGCGCAACAGTCATAACTTACGTGGACTTGTTTGCAAGAAACGATCAAAGAAGAAGAAGATAAACAAAGCACAGAAAGACAGACAAAAGAAAAGAGAGGGGAAACCAGTTCAAAGAAAAACCAGGAAGAGAAGGAAAGCCAAGAAAACCTGAGAAAGGGTAAATTTTTTTCTTTTTCCTGTGAATCCGGAGGTGAAAAACCTTGGAATCGCGGAATAGAATAGAATTTTGTTTGTGCTCACTCACATCTTGTTTGGGCCAGTGAATCCGGAGGTGAAAAACCTTGGAATCACGGTTCTAAGCAGCAGTTTTCTCTTTTTCTAGACCCAGTGAATCCGGAGGTGAAAAACCTTGGAGTCGCGGTTGTGGAAAATCTATATTCTCGAGACATTTTCAATCAAACCCAGTGAATTCGGAGGTGAACAACCTTAGAATCGCGGGATTGAGTGGAAATGCCTCCTCTTTCCTCTACCGAAAATTGCAAAACTTGCACCAGAACTATTGGTAAACGTGAAGCCACCTTCTTTTGTACAGCATGCGGCGATACAATGCACATGACCACAGCGTGTACAGGCATGTCCCATGTAGCCATAATGGGCATCCAAGAAATTAGTCAGAACGTGCTCCTCTTGTGCAACCAATGTGTACAGATGAACAAACGCGACAGCATAATTGATAGACTCGCAAGCAGTAAAGAACAGGAAAAGCTACAAGAAAAAGAACTCAAAATGAACCAGACTGTTGACGCAATCAAGGAAAAACTCGAACAGTTCGGAGATATAAAAAGTCAACTAGAAAGCGTACAATCTGAAGTGAAAAAACGGCACGACCTTCGCTGAAAAAGTGAAAGAAAAACCCACAAAAGCAACAACTACCCCCAAAAAGGAAAGTTATGATGGAATAAGACTTCGAGGAATACCTGAACCAAATGGGTCGAGCGCCCGGGAACGACTAGAGAAAGACTTAGACGAAGTTGAGAAAATCGTAATAAGCAAAATCTTATTAGGTTTAGATGTGAACAAATCCTGGGACCCGACAACATCGGTAACATCTTTCTGAAAAACCTTAAAAATTCGCTTTCCCAAAAAACTACCCGTCAGATTCTCATAAAAGTGGTACCAATGGATTCAGTAGCGTTTCACCTACCTGCCTGCATGAAATTTAGGGCAATTTTTACCCTACCCCACCCCCTACGGTCTTAGAAAAGCTTCACAACTCGGTACTTTTTTCACTTTTTGCCCATTTTTTCGGAAATTTTCGATTTCCTCAAAAACTACCCGTCCAGATTTAGGATTAAGGGTTTAATCGATAGACCAGGTTGTAGGAAACTCCCATGCACAAGCGGCTGGTCCCTAATTTGCTTAGGGGAAGAGCTATAGACTTAGGAAAAGTCACTTTTTTGATTTTTTTGCCTATTTTTTCGGAAATATCGATTTCCTCAAAAACTACCCATCCAGATTTGGAATTAAGGATTTAATCGATAGAACAGGTTGTAGAAAACTCCCCCGCACAAGGGGCTGGTCCTTAACTTGCCTAGGGGAAGAGCTATAGACTTAGGAAAAGTCACTTTTTTGATTTTTTTGCCTATTTTTTCGGAAATTATCGATTTCCTCAAAAACTACCCGTCCAGATTTGGGATTAAGGATTTAATCGATAGACCAGGTTGTAGGAACCCCCCCTACACAAACGGCTCGTCCCTAATTTGTCTAGGGGAAGAGCTATACACTTAGGAATAGTCAATTTTTCGGTTTTTAGGCCATTTTTTCAAACTTTTTCGATTTCTTCAAAAACTACCCATCCAGATTTGGGATTAAGGGTTTAATCGATAGACCAGGTTGTAGGAACCCCCCCTACACAAACGGCTTGTCCCTAATTTGTCTAGGGGAAGAGCTATACACTTAGGAATAGTCAATTTTTCGGTTTTTAGGCCATTTTTTCAAACTTTTTCGATTTCTTCAAAAACTACCCATCCAGATTTGGAATTAAGGGTTTAATCGATAGACCAGGTTGTAGGAAACTCCCCCGCACAAGCGGCTGGTCCTTAACTTGCCTAGGGGAAGAGCTATAGACTTAGGAAAAGTCACTTTTTTGGCCTTTTTTCAAATCTTTCCGATTTCCTCAAAAACTACCCGTCCAGATTTGGGATTAAGGGTTTAATCGATAGACCAGGTTGTAGGAACCCCCCCTACACAAACGGCTTGTCTCTAATTTGTCTAGGGGAAGAGCTATACACTTAGGAATAGTCAATTTTTCGGTTTTTAGGCCATTTTTTCAAACTTTTTCGATTTCTTCAAAAACTACCCATCCAGATTTGCATAATGAATGCATAAGCTTCTCTTTCACTTTTTTTGCGTAGGAAGGGCGCTATCGACTTGAGAAACCTGAAATTTTAAAACAATTTTAAAACAATCAATATTAAAATAATCAAACAGGTCTCTCCAGCTTTCAGCTGGGCCCCTAGTTAGTGAAGTCACACCTATTTTCAGGGAAAATGACAAAGCTGACGTTACTCAATTCAGGCCGATAAGCCTCCTAGCCAACGTTTCAAAAGGTTTTGAGAAACTTATCTTCAATCAAATGTATCTCCACTTCGAGCCTAGTTTCCATCGCGCTCAATACGGCTTTATACACAAGAAATCGGCAGTACTGCAACTCCTAATCTTCGTTGATAACACTCATAAAAAGCTTGACCAAAAGAAATCCAGTGACATCAGCTCTCTCTACGTTGACTTCAGCAAAGCCTTCGACAAAGCAAAGTGTCTCACCTGAAACTTGTTGAAAAAATATCTAACCTTGGCATCGGAGGGAAATTCATGGAATTAATCGTAAGCTACCTAACAGAAAGGAAACAGAGAGTTAAAATTGGATGTTATAAGTCATCCATTTCTCAATGCACTAGCGGTGTTCCCGAAGGTTCTCTCCTTGGACCATTAATGTTCCTGGTATATGTGAACGAACTTCCTGATGGAATATAAGACGGTGAAGCCTTCGGTTATGCGGACGATTTTAAAGTAATGACCACATCTTTAAGCAACGCAGAAAAGGCGGCTCTACAAATAGAAAAATGGAGCTTCGTAAATAAAATGATTCTCAATGTTGACTAAACCAACATACTGTACATAAAAGGAGAGACACAAACAAACGGACGATTAAAAACCGTCACATCACAGAAAGATTCGGAGTCATCATGTCTAACAATTTATCCTGGAGTGAAAACTGTAGTAGGCGAACACTTAAAGGCTGGAGGTTTTTATACTTCCTCATCAGAAATACTTCGAAAAATGCATCGCTAGAGACAAAACTGAATGCCTACGCAGGATATGTATTACCAGTGCTTACTTACGCATCGCAGGTATGGTACCCCCCAAAAACTGAAATGAGGAAGATAGAGCAAGTACAGAGGAAAGCCACCAAATGGATAACCAACAGGACCGCAGATTATAAAGAAAGACTTCTCCGCTTGAAAATATCACCTCTATCAATGTACATGGAAGTGCATGATATTCTATACCTCATCTCTGCGCTAGAAAGAAACTATGAGGCCAAAAACATGCCAGTGACAAAGAGCCATGGAGGACTTACAAGACAGCAGACCGAACTCTATATCCCCCAACAGCGCCTCAAGAAATGCGACGAAAACTTCTGGATCCGTGCACCAAAACTGTTAAATTTAGTGCAAAGAAGCCTGTTTGCAGATAAAATCCTCAACAAAAACAGAATCGCCAAATTATACCACGCATTCTTCCGTGACAGATTCAACGAGATTGACTCTTGCTCGTGGAGAGTGCTATGCCCATGTGGAAACTGTAATCCCTTGAAAAAACTCGTGCCACTTGAAAACTGAGGGATGAGAACCCTAGAGCAGATGCTCAAAATCCTATACTACTACTACTACTACAGTTCATTGTAAAACAGTTGTATGGCTGGCAATGCTACATTTTTTTGGTTCCGAAGATTTAATGTTCATTTGCGTTTTGAATGTTCGTTGACTGAATTATCCTTGTTTCGACCTTAGAAGAAAGTGACGGGGTAGGTTTACATGTTCATGTTCAGATCTGAGCTCAAATGAAGAGAGAAATTCACCTGCTGTGAAAGTTCCTTGAGATTTTTTTCCACCCTTGAATATGGGGAGGAATTTTGTATTCGGTTGTTTTTAGCTTTTGTTTTATTTTTGTTTTCCTCTCAAAATGAGGTACCACTTTTAATCGCCGGAATGTGTCGAACAATATATCATGTTAATAGCCTTTCAATCGTGATTTGAAGACTTAAAAAAATTAAAACAATTTTCGGTCGAAAAACTAGTTTGAAATTTTTGATATTTGGTCTAATATTGAGCGAATATTTTTCGATTCATGTTTTTTCAAACTAATTTTTCTGCAAACTTTGTTTTCTAATTTGACCATTGTCCTATGAATGTCGAATATGCTCAAGTTTTACTTTTTGCTCAAATCATTATATGACACCGCGCTAATAATAAGACTATTTTTTTAAAAGATTATGGTCGGAACATCCTGTGCTACTTGGACAGGATTCGGCTATTCAAAGTTTGTACCAGTATCGAGAAAAATAGGTGAGAGATTTTTTATTTTAAGTTTAATTTCGTTCGAATAAAACGAGCGAGGAGGCTTACATTAGCTTAATTTATGTTGTGAAAAGCTAGTTTTACTCGTGAAAAGTGAGTTTCAAGAGCCTTTTTGAAATCAAGATTCTGAAAACTTCGAAAACTTTTGTGCATTTTTTTATTTTTGTATTTCTGGCCATTTTTCTAATTTTACTATGACTGTTGAATATGCCTAGGCTCTAGTTTTCCGTTCCTTTTTTGAGATTCTTTTATCACACCACGCTAAAAAACAAGACTAATTTGATTTTTTTTTGTGTTTTTTTCAACATTATGTGCGGCAGATTCTGTGCTACTTGGACAGCAATTTGCTATTCTAAAAGTTGTAAACAGCATCGAGAAAAACAGGCTTAAAGTTTTTGATTTTTAGTCTTAAATGCGTGGGAATAAAGTGAGCTTCTTTGAGTTTTAAGCGCTTCTTTGGAATCAAGAATTTCAAAAACTCAAACTACAGGTTTTCTGTGTTTGGGCCATCTTTCTAAAAAAAATGTTAAACAATTTGCATGTTTTACTATGCCTGTCGTTATGCCTAAGCTCTAGTTTTTCGTTCTTTTTTGAGATCCTTTTATCACACAATGCAGAAAATTTAGGTAAGTTTGAAAAATCTTCTTTGCTTGGTTTTTATGACTTTGGTCGAACATTTTTTGCTACTTGCACCGTAGCCGGTTTTCTTTTTTTGTTTTTATCTCAAGACCAGGTACCACAGTTAATCACTGGACTGAATCGAGCGATAATCAAGTTGGAGCCCTTTGAATCGTGACTTGAACGACTTTTAAAAATTTGACTAAAATTGCTGTCGAAAAAAACTAGTTTATTTTTTGGTGTTTGTTCTAATATCGATCGAATAAAGTGATTGAGCAGGCGTATTTATGCTTAATTTAAGCTGTTGAAAATAGTCCGTTTGATGCGCCATTTTGGAAATCAGAAGTTCAAAAATTTAAGCTGAAAGAATTTTGTTTTGGTTTATGATTTTTTTGTAGTAATTTTTTTTACAAAAACTGTTCTCTTTACCACTGCCCAAATTTGGTATCGATTTTAATTTAATAATGATGGTTGTCGGTTTTTATATTTTTCTCAAAGTTAGCTTCCTTCAATACCATTCAAGACAAATGTAAAAAGTGTTCCTAGGCCTAATTTTATACACTTCTTACTTTAATTCTATCGACTTCGCGGCTTTCGTCCTACTTTCTAGCGTCCAACAATATGCATGTGTTGTATCGCGAGCGGCAAATAATGGTTCTGCTAGGTTCATTTACACAGTTCATTGTAAAACAGTTTGATGGCTGGCAATGCTACATTTTTTTGGTTCCGAAGATTTAATGTTCATTTGCGTTTTGAATGTTCGTTGACTGAATTATCCTTGTTTCGACCTTAGAAGAAAGTGACGGGGTAGGTTTACATGTTCATGTTCAGATCTGAGCTCAAATGAAGAGAGAAATTCACCTGCTGTGAAAGTTCCTTGAGATTTTTTTCCACCCTTGAATATGGGGAGAAATTTTGTATTCGGTTGTTTTTAGCTTTTGTTTTATTTTTGTTTTCCTCTCAAAATGAGGTACCACTTTTAATCGCCGGAATGTGTCGAACAATATATCATGTTAATAGCCTTTCAATCGTGATTTGAAGACTTAAAAAAATTAAAACAATTTTCGGTCGAAAAACTAGTTTGAAATTTTTGATATTTGGTCTAATATTGAGCGAATATTTTTCGATTCATGTTTTTTCAAACTAATTTTTCTGCAAACTTTGTTTTCTAATTTGACCATTGTCCTATGAATGTCGAATATGCTCAAGTTTTACTTTTTGCTCAAATCATTATATGACACCGCGCTAATAATAAGACTATTTTTTAAAAAGATTATGGTCGGAACATCCTGTGCTACTTGGACAGGATTCGGCTATTCAAAGTTTGTACCAGTATCGAGAAAAATAGGTGAGAGATTTTTTATTTTAAGTTTAATTTCGTTCGAATAAAACGAGCGAGGAGGCTTACATTAGCTTAATTTATGTTGTGAAAAGCTAGTTTTACTCGTGAAAAGTGAGTTTCAAGAGCCTTTTTGAAATCAAGATTCTGAAAACTTCGAAAACTTTTGTGCATTTTTTTTTTGTATTTCTGGCCATTTTTCTAATTTTACTATGACTGTTGAATATGCCTAGGCTCTAGTTTTCCGTTCCTTTTTTGAGATTCTTTTATCACACCACGCTAAAAAACAAGACTAATTTGATTTTTTTTTGTGTTTTTCAACATTATGTGCGGCAGATTCTGTGCTACTTGGACAGCAATTTGCTATTCTAAAAGTTGTAAACAGCATCGAGAAAAACAGGCTTAAAGTTTTTGATTTTTAGTCTTAAATGCGTGGGAATAAAGTGAGCTTCTTTGAGTTTTAAGCGCTTCTTTGGAATCAAGAATTTCAAAAACTCAAACTACAGGTTTTCTGTGTTTGGGCCATCTTTCTAAAAAAAATGTTAAACAATTTGCATGTTTTACTATGCCTGTCGTTATGCCTAAGCTCTAGTTTTTCGTTCTTTTTTGAGATCCTTTTATCACACAATGCAGAAAAATTAGGTAAGTTTGAAAAATCTTCTTTGCTTGGTTTTTATGACTTTGGTCGAACATTTTTTGCTACTTGCACCGTAGCCGGTTTTTTGTTTTTTTGTTTTTATCTCAAAACCAGGTACCACAGTTAATCACTGGACTGAATCGAGCGATAATCAAGTTGGAGCCCTTTGAATCGTGACTTGAACGACTTTTAAAAATTTGACTAAAATTGCTGTCGAAAAAAACTAGTTTATTTTTTGGTGTTTGTTCTAATATCGATCGAATAAAGTGATTGAGCAGGCGTATTTATGCTTAATTTAAGCTGTTGAAAATAGTCCGTTTGATGCGCCATTTTGGAAATCAGAAGTTCAAAAATTTAAGCTGAAAGAATTTTGTTTTGGTTTATGATTTTTTTGTAGTAATTTTTTTTACAAAAACTGTTCTCTTTACCACTGCCCAAATTTGGTATCGATTTTAATTTAATAATGATGGTTGTCGGTTTTTATATTTTTCTCAAAGTTAGCTTCCTTCAATACCATTCAAGACAAATGTAAAAAGTGTTCCTAGGCCTAATTTTATACACTTCTTACTTTAATTCTATCGACTTCGCGGCTTTCGTCCTACTTTCTAGCGTCCAACAATATGCATGTGTTGTATCGCGAGCGGCAAATAATGGTTCTCCTAGGTTCATTTACACAGTTCATTGTAAAACAGTTTGATGGCTGGCAATGCTACATTTTTTTGGTTCCGAAGATTTAATGTTCATTTGCGTTTTGAATGTTCGTTGACTGAATTATCCTTGTTTCGACCTTAGAAGAAAGTGACGGGGTAGGTTTACATGTTCATGTTCAGATCTGAGCTCAAATGAAGAGAGAAATTCACCTGATGTGAAAGTTCTTTGAGATTTTTTTCCACCCTTGAATATGGGGAGGAATTTTGTATTCGGTTGTTTTTAGCTTTTGTTTTATTTTTGTTTTCCTCTCAAAATGAGGTACCACTTTTAATCGCCGGAATGTGTCGAACAATATATCATGTTAAAAGCCTTTCAATCGTGATTTGAAGACTTAAAAAAATTAAAACAATTTTCGGTCGAAAACTAGTGAAATTTTTGATTTTTGGTCTAAAATTGAGCGAATATTTTTCGATTCATGATTTTTTTGAAGTAATTTTTCTGCAAAATTTGTTTTCTAATTTGACGATTGTCCTATGAATGCCGAATATTCTCAAATTTTAGTTTTTGCTCGAATCATTATATGACACCGCGCTAATAATAAGACTATTTTTTAAAAAGATTATGGTCGGAACATCCTGTGCTACTTGGACAGGATTCGGCTATTCAAAGTTTGTACCAGTATCGAGAAAAATAGGTGAGAGATTTTTTATTTTAAGTTTAATTTCGCTCGAATAAAACGAGCGAGGAGGCTTACATTAGCTTAATTTATGTTGTGAAAAGCTAGTTTTACTCGTGAAAAGTGAGTTTCAAGAGCCTTTTTGAAATCAAGATTCTGAAAACTTCGAAAACTTTTGTGCATTTTTTTATTTTTGTATTTCTGGCCATTTTTCTAATTTTACTATGACTGTTGAATATGCCTAGGCTCTAGTTTTCTGTTCCTTTTTTGAGATTCTTTTATCACACCACGCTAAAAAACAAGACTAATTTGATTTTTTTTTGTGTTTTTCAACATTATGTGCGGCAGATTCTGTGCTACTTGGACAGCAATTTGCTATTCTAAAAGTTGTAACCAGCATCGAGAAAAACAGGCTTAAAGTTTTTGATTTTTAGTCTTAAATGCGTGGGAATAAAGTGAGCTTCTTTGAGTTTTAAGCGCCTCTTTGGAATCAAGAATTTCAAAAACTCAAACTACAGGTTTTCTGTGTTTGGGCCATCTTTCTAAAAAAATGTTAAACAATTTGCATGTTTTACTATGCCTGTCGTTATGCCTAAGCTCTAGTTTTTCGTTCTTTTTTGAGATCCCACAATGCAGAAAAATTAGGTAGGTTTGAAAAATCTTCTTTGCTTGGTTTTTATGACTTTGGTCGAACATTTTTTTGCTACTTGCACCGTAGCCGGTTTTCTTTTTTTGTTTTTATCTCAAAACCAGGTACCACAGTTAATCACTGGACTGAATCGACCGATAATCAAGTTGGAGCCCTTTGAATCGTGACTCGAACGACTTTTAAAAAATTTGAAAAAAATTGCTGTCGAAAAAAAACTAGTTTATTTTTTGGTGTTTGTTCTAATATCGATCGAATAAAGTGATTGAGCAGACGTATTTATGCTTGATTTAAGCTGTTGAAAATAGTCCGTTTGATGCGCCATTTTGGAAATCAGAAGTTCAAAAATTTAAGCTGAAAGAATTTTGTTTTGGTTTATGATTTTTTTTGTAGTAATTTTTTTTACAAAAACTGTTCTCTTTACCACTGCCCAAATTTGGTATCGATTTTAATTTAATGCTGATGGTTGTCGGTTTTTATATTTTTCTCAAAGTTAGCTTCCTTCAATACCATTCAAGACAAGTGTAAAAAGTGTTCCTAGGCCTAATTTTATACACTTCTTACTTTAATTCTATCGACTTCGCGGCTTTCGTCCTACTTTCTAGCGTCCAACAATATGCATGTGTTGTATCGCTAGCGGCAAATAACGGTTCTCCTAGGTTCATTTACACAGTTCATTGTAAAACAGTTTGATGGCTGGCAATGCTACATTTTTTTTGGTTCCGAAGATTTAATGTTCCTTTGAGTTTTGAATGTTCGTTGACTGAATTATCCTTGTTTCGACCTTAGACCTTAGAAGAAAGTGACGGAGTAGGTTTACATAATCATGTTCAGATCTGAGCTCAAATAAAGAGAGAATTTCACCTGCTGTGAAAGTTCCGTTAGATTTTTTTTCCACCATTGAATATGGGGAGGAATTTTGTATTCGGGTGTTTTTAGTTTTTGTTTTATTTTTGTTTTCCTCTCAAAATTAGGTACCACTATTAATCGCCGGAATGTGTCGAACGATATATCATGTTAAAAGCCTTTCAATCGTGATTTGAAGACTTAAAAAAATTAAAACAATTTTCGGTCGAAAAACTAGTTTGAAATTTTTGATATTTGGTCTAATATTGAGCGAATATTTTTCGATTCATGTTTTTTCAAACTAATTTTTCTGCAAACTTTGTTTTCTAATTTGACCATTGTCCTATGAATGTCGAATATGCTCAAGTTTTACTTTTTGCTCAAATCATTATATGACACCGCGCTAATAATAAGACTATTTTTTTAAAAGATGGTCGGAACATCCTGTGCTACTTGGACAGTATTCGGCTATTCAAAGTTGGTACCAGTATCGAGAAAAATAGATTAGAGATTTTTTGTAAGTTTAATTTCGTGCGAATAAAACGAGCGAGGAGGCTTACAGTAGCTTAATTTATGTTGTGAAAAGCTAGATTTACTCGTGAAAAGTGAGTTTTAGGAGCCTTTTTGAAATCAAGATTCTGAAAACTTTGAAAACTTTTGTGCATTTTTTTTATTTTTGTTTTTTTTTGCCATTTTTCTCATTTTGATATAACTGTAGAATATGCCTAGGTTTTAGTTTTCCGTTCCTTTTTTGAGATTCTTTTATCACACCACGCTAAAAAACAAGACTAATTTGATTTTTTTTGTGTTTTTCAACACTATGTGCGGAAGATTCTGTGCTACTTGGACAGCAATTTGCTATTCTAAAAGTTGTAACAAGCATCGAGAAAAACAGGCATAAAGTTTTTGATTTTTAGTCTTAAATGCGTGGGAATAAAGTGAGCTTCTTTGAGTTTTAAGCGCTTCTTTGGAATCAAGAATTTCAAAAACTCAAACTACAGGTTTTCTGTGTTTGGGCCATCTTTCTAAAAAAAATGTTAAACAATTTGCATGTTTTACTATGCCTGTCGTTATGCCTAAGCTCTAGTTTTTCGTTCTTTTTTGAGATCCTTTTATCACACAATGCAGAAAAATTAGGTAAGTTTGAAAAATCTTCTTTGCTTGGTTTTTATGACTTTGGTCGAACATTTTTTTGCTACTTGCACCGTAGCCGGTTTTCTTTTTTTGTTTTTATCTCAAAACCAGGTACCACAGTTAATCACTGGACTGAATCGAGCGATAATCAAGTTGGAGCCCTTTGAATCGTGACTTGAACGACTTTTAAAAAGTTTGAAAAAAATTGCTGTCGAAAAAAACGAGTTTATTTTTTGGTGTTTGTTCTAATATCGACCGAATAAAGTGATCGAGCAGGCGTATTTATGCTTAATTTAAGCTGTTGAAAATAGTCCATTTGTTTGTAATTTTCTTTTACCTCGAGTGAAAATAGTTTTTTGGAGTTTTTAGCGCCAGTTTGGAAATCAAAAGTTCAAAAATTTAAGCAGAAAGAATTTTGTTTTGGTTTATCATTTTTTTGTAGTAATTTTTTTTACAAAAACTGTTCTCTTTACCACTGCCCAAACTTGGTATCGATTTTAATTTAATGCTGATGGTTGTCGGTTTTCATATTTTTCTCAAAGTTAGCTTCCTTCAATACCATTCAAGACAAATGTAAAAAGTGTTCCTAGGCCTAATTTTATACACTTCTTACTTTAATTCTATCGACTTCGCGGCTTTCGTCCTACTTTCTAGCGTCCAACAATATGCATGTGTTGTATCGCTAGCGGCAAATAACGGTTCCCCTAGGTTCATTTACACAGTTCATTGTAAAACAGTTTGATGGCTGGCAATGCTACATTTTTTTTGGTTCCGAAGATTTAATGTTCATTTGAGTTTTGAATGTTCGTTGACTGAATTATCCTTGTTTCGACCTTAGACCTTAGAAGAAAGTGACGGAGTAGGTTTACATAATCATGTTCAGATCTGAGCTCAAATAAAGAGAGAATTTCACCTGCTGTGAAAGTTCCGTTAGATTTTTTTTCCACCATTGAATATGGGGAGGAATTTTGTATTCGGGTGTTTTTAGTTTTTGTTTTATTTTTGTTTTCCTCTCAAAATTAGGTACCACTATTAATCGCCGGAATGTGTCGAACGATATATCATGTTAAAAGCCTTTCAATCGTGATTTGAAGACTTAAAAAAATTAAAACAGTTTTCGGTCGAAAAACTAGTTTGAAATTTTTGATATTTGGTCTAATATTGAGCGAATATTTTTCGATTCATGTTTTTTCAAACTAATTTTTCTGCAAACTTTGTTTTCTAATTTGACCATTGTCCTATGAATGTCGAATATGCTCAAGTTTTACTTTTTGCTCAAATCATTATATGACACCGCGCTAATAATAAGACTATTTTTTAAAAAAGATTATGGTCGGAACATCCTGTGCTACTTGGACAGTATTCGGCTATTCAAAGTTGGTACCAGTATCGAGAAAAATAGATTAGAGATTTTTTTTAAGTTTAATTTCGTGCGAATAAAACGAGCGAGGAGGCTTACAGTAGCTTAATTTATGTTGTGAAAAGCTAGATTTACTCGTGAAAAGTGAGTTTTAGGAGCCTTTTTGAAATCAAGATTCTGAAAACTTTGAAAACTTTTGTGCATTTTTTTTATTTTTGTTTTTGCCATTTTTCTAATTTTAATATAATTGTAGAATATGCCTAGGCTCTAGTTTTCCGTTCCTTTTTTGAGATCCTTTTATCACACCACGCTAAAAAACAAGACAAATTTGATTTTTTTTGTGTTTTTCAACACAAAAAAAACCAGCATCGAGAAAAACAGGCACAAAGTTTTTGGTTTTTAGTCTTAAATTCGTGGGAATAAAGTGAGCTTCTTTGAGTTTGAAGCGCTTCTTTGGAATCAAGAATTTCAAAAACTCAAACTACAGGTTTTCTGTGTTTGGGCCATCTTTCTAAAAAAATGTTAAACAATTTGCATGTTTTACTATGCTTGTCGATTATGCCTAAGCTCTAGTTTTTCGTTCTTTTTTGAGATCCTTTTATCACACAATGCAGAAAAATTAGGTAAGTTTGAAAAATCTTCTTTGCTTGGTTTTTATGACTTTGGTCGAACATTTTTTTGCTACTTGCACCGTAGCCGGTTTTCTTTTTTTGTTTTTATCTCAAAACCAGGTACCACAGTTAATCACCGGATTGGATCGAGCGATAATCAAGTTGGAGCCTTTTCAATCGTGACTTGAACGCCTTTTAAAAAAAATTTGAAAAAAATTGCTGTCGAAAAAAAACCAGTTTATTTTTTTGGTGTTTGTTCTAATATCGAGCGAATAAAGTGATCGAGCAGGCGTATTTATGCTTAATTTAGACAGTTGAAAATAGTCCGTTTGTTTGTAATTTTATTTTAACTCGAGTGAAAGTAGTTTTTTGGAGTTTTTAGCGCCATTTTGGAAATCAGAAGTTCAAAAATTTAAGCAGAAAGAATTTTTTTGATTCATCATTTTTTGTAGTAGTTTTTTGTCCAAAAACTGTTCTCTTTACCACTGCCCAATTTTGGTATCAATTCTAATTTAATGCTGATAGTTGTCGGTTTTGATATTTTTCTCAAACTTAGCTTCCTTCAATACCATTCAAGAGAAATGTAAAAAGTGTTCCTAGGCCTAAATTTTTTACTTTTCTTACTTAAATTCTATCGACTTCGCGGCTTTCGTCCTTTTTTCTAGCGTCCAACAATATGCATGTGTTGTATCGCTAGCGGCAAATAATGGTTCCCCTAGGTTCATTTACACAGTTCATTGTAAAACAGTTTGATGGCTGGCAATGCTACATTTTTTTTGGTTCCGAAGATTTAATGTTCATTTGAGTTTTGAATGTTCGTTGACTGAATTATCCTTGTTTCGACCTTAGACCTTAGAAGAAAGTGACGGAGTAGGTTTACATAATCATGTTCAGATCTGAGCTCAAATAAAGAGAGAATTTCACCTGCTGTGAAAGTTCCGTTAGATTTTTTTCCCACCATTGAATATGGGGAGGAATTTTGTATTCGGGTGTTTTTAGTTTTTGTTTTATTTTTGTTTTCCTCTCAAAATTAGGTACCACTATTAATCGCCGGAATGTGTCGAACGATATATCATGTTAAAAGCCTTTCAATCGTGATTTGAAGACTTAAAAAAATTAAAACAGTTTTCGGTCGAAAAACTAGTTTGAATTTTTTGATATTTGGTCTAATATTGAGCGAATATTTTTCGATTCATGTTTTTTCAAACTAATTTTTCTGCAAACTTTGTTTTCTCATTTGACCATTGTCCTATGAATGTCGAATATGCTCAAGTTTTACTTTTTGCTCAAATCATTATATGACACCGCGCTAATAATAAGACTATTTTTTTAAAAAGATTATGGTCGGAACATCCTGTGCTACTTGGACAGTATTCGGCTATTCAAAGTTGGTACCAGTATCGAGAAAAATAGATTAGAGATTTTTTTTAAGTTTAATTTCGTGCGAATAAAACGAGCGAGGAGGCTTACAGTAGCTTAATTTATGTTGTGAAAAGCTAGATTTACTCGTGAAAACTGAGTTTTAGGAGCCTTTTTGAAATCAAGATTCTGAAAACTTTGAAAACTTTTGTGCATTTTTTTTATTTTTGTTTTTTTTTTGCCATTTTTCTAATTTTAATATAATTGTAGAATATGCCTAGGCTCTAGTTTTCCGTTCCTTTTTTGAGATCCTTTTATCACACCACGCTAAAAAACAAGACAAATTTGATTTTTTTTGTGTTTTTCAACACAAAAAAAACCAGCATCGAGAAAAACAGGCACAAAGTTTTTGGTTTTTAGTCTTAAATTCGTGGGAATAAAGTGAGCTTCTTTGAGTTTGAAGCGCTTCTTTGGAATCAAGAATTTCAAAAACTCAAACTACAGGTTTTCTGTGTTTGGGCCATCTTTCTAAAAAAATGTTAAACAATTTGCATGTTTTACTATGCTTGTCGATTATGCCTAAGCTCTAGTTTTTCGTTCTTTTTTGAGATCCTTTTATCACACAATGCAGAAAAATTAGGTAAGTTTGAAAAATCTTCTTTGCTTGGTTTTTATGACTTTGGTCGAACATTTTTTTGCTACTTGCACCGTAGCCGGTTTTCTTTTTTTGTTTTTATCTCAAAACCAGGTACCACAGTTAATCACCGGATTGGATCGAGCGATAATCAAGTTGGAGCCTTTTCAATCGTGACTTGAACGCCTTTTAAAAAAAATTTGAAAAAAATTGCTGTCGAAAAAAACTAGTTTATTTTTTTGGTGTTTGTTCTAATATCGAGCGAATAAAGTGATCGAGCAGGCGTATTTATGCTTAATTTAGACAGTTGAAAATAGTCCGTTTGTTTGTAATTTTATTTTAACTCGAGTGAAAGTAGTTTTTTGGAGTTTTTAGCGCCATTTTGGAAATCAGAAGTTCAAAAATTTAAGCAGAAAGAATTTTTTTGATCATTTTTTGTAGTAGTTTTTTGTCCAAAAACTGTTCTCTTTACCACTGCCCAATTTTGGTATCAATTCTAATTTAATGCTGATAGTTGTCGGTTTTGATATTTTTCTCAAACTTAGCTTCCTTCAATACCATTCAAGAGAAATGTAAAAAGTGTTCCTAGGCCTAAATTTTTTACTTTTCTTACTTAAATTCTATCGACTTCGCGGCTTTCGTCCTTTTTTCTAGCGTCCAACAATATGCATGTGCTGTATCGCTAGCGGCAATTAACGGTTCTCCTAGGTTCATTTACACAGTTCATTGTAAAACAGTTTGATGGCTGGCAATGCTACATTTTTTTGGTTCCGAAGATTTAATGTTTATTTGCGTTTTGAATGTTCGTTGACTGAATTATCCTTGTTTCGACCTTAGACCTTAGAAGAAAGTGACGGAGTAGGTTTACATAATCATGTTCAGATCTGAGCTCAAATAAAGAGAGAATTTCACCTGCTGTGAAAGTTCCGTTAGATTTTTTTTCCACCATTGAATATGGGGAGGAATTTTGTATTCGGGTGTTTTTAGTTTTTGTTTTATTTTTGTTTTCCTCTCAAAATTAGGTACCACTATTAATCGCCGGAATGTGTCGAACGATATATCATGTTAAAAGCCTTTCAATCGTGATTTGAAGACTTAAAAAAATTAAAACAGTTTTCGGTCGAAAAACTAGTTTGAAATTTTTGATATTTGGTCTAATATTGAGCGAATATTTTTCGATTCATGTTTTTTCAAACTAATTTTTCTGCAAACTTTGTTTTCTCATTTGACCATTGTCCTATGAATGTCGAATATGCTCAAGTTTTACTTTTTGCTCAAATCATTATATGACACCGCGCTAATAATAAGACTATTTTTTTAAAAAGATTATGGTCGGAACATCCTGTGCTACTTGGACAGTATTCGGCTATTCAAAGTTGGTACCAGTATCGAGAAAAATAGATTAGAGATTTTTTTTAAGTTTAATTTCGTGCGAATAAAACGAGCGAGGAGGCTTACAGTAGCTTAATTTATGTTGTGAAAAGCTAGATTTACTCGTGAAAAGTGAGTTTTAGGAGCCTTTTTGAAATCAAGATTCTGAAAACTTTGAAAACTTTTGTGCATTTTTTTTATTTTTGTTTTTTTTTTGCCATTTTTCTAATTTTAATATAATTGTAGAATATGCCTAGGCTCTAGTTTTCCGTTCCTTTTTTGAGATCCTTTTATCACACCACGCTAAAAAACAAGACAAATTTGATTTTTTTTGTGTTTTTCAACACAAAAAAAACCAGCATCGAGAAAAACAGGCACAAAGTTTTTGGTTTTTAGTCTTAAATTCGTGGGAATAAAGTGAGCTTCTTTGAGTTTGAAGCGCTTCTTTGGAATCAAGAATTTCAAAAACTCAAACTACAGGTTTTCTGTGTTTGGGCCATCTTTCTAAAAAAATGTTAAACAATTTGCATGTTTTACTATGCTTGTCGATTATGCCTAAGCTCTAGTTTTTCGTTCTTTTTTGAGATCCTTTTATCACACAATGCAGAAAAATTAGGTAAGTTTGAAAAATCTTCTTTGCTTGGTTTTTATGACTTTGGTCGAACATTTTTTTGCTACTTGCACCGTAGCCGGTTTTCTTTTTTTGTTTTTATCTCAAAACCAGGTACCACAGTTAATCACCGGATTGGATCGAGCGATAATCAAGTTGGAGCCTTTTCAATCGTGACTTGAACGCCTTTTAAAAAAAATTTGAAAAAAATTGCTGTCGAAAAAAACTAGTTTATTTTTTTGGTGTTTGTTCTAATATCGAGCGAATAAAGTGATCGAGCAGGCGTATTTATGCTTAATTTAGACAGTTGAAAATAGTCCGTTTGTTTGTAATTTTATTTTAACTCGAGTGAAAGTAGTTTTTTGGAGTTTTTAGCGCCATTTTGGAAATCAGAAGTTCAAAAATTTAAGCAGAAAGAATTTTTTTGATCATTTTTTGTAGTAGTTTTTTGTCCAAAAACTGTTCTCTTTACCACTGCCCAATTTTGGTATCAATTCTAATTTAATGCTGATAGTTGTCGGTTTTGATATTTTTCTCAAACTTAGCTTCCTTCAATACCATTCAAGAGAAATGTAAAAAGTGTTCCTAGGCCTAAATTTTTTACTTTTCTTACTTAAATTCTATCGACTTCGCGGCTTTCGTCCTTTTTTCTAGCGTCCAACAATATGCATGTGCTGTATCGCTAGCGGCAATTAACGGTTCTCCTAGGTTCATTTACACAGTTCATTGTAAAACAGTTTGATGGCTGGCAATGCTACATTTTTTTGGTTCCGAAGATTTAATGTTTATTTGCGTTTTGAATGTTCGTTGACTGAATTATCCTGGTTTCGACCTTAGACCTTAGAAGAAAGTGGCGGGGTAGGTTTATATGTTCATGTTCAGATCTGAGCTCAAATGAAGAGAGAAATTCACCTGCTGTGAAAGTCCTTGAGATTTTTTCCACCATTGAATATGGAGAGGAATTTTGTATTCGGGTGTTTTTAGTTTTTGTTTTATTTTTGTTTTCCTCTCAAAATTAGGTACCACTATTAATCGCCGGAATGTGTCGAACGATATATCATGTTAGAAGCCTTTCAATCGTGATTTGAAGACTTAAAAAAATTAAAACAATTTTCGGTCGAAAAACTAGTTTGAAATTTTTGATATTTGGTCTAATATTGAGCGAATATTTTTCGATTCATGTTTTTTCAAACTAATTTTTCTGCAAACTTTGTTTTCTAATTTGACCATTGTCCTATGAATGTCGAATATGCTCAAGTTTTACTTTTTGCTCAAATCATTATATGACACCGCGCTAATAATAAGACTATTTTTTTAAAAAGATTATGGTCGGAACATCCTGTGCTACTTGGACAGTATTCGGCTATTCAAAGTTGGTACCAGTATCGAGAAAAATAGATTAGAGATTTTTTTTAAGTTTAATTTCGTGCGAATAAAACGAGCGAGGAGGCTTACAGTAGCTTAATTTATGTTGTGAAAAGCTAGATTTACTCGTGAAAAGTGAGTTTTAGGAGCCTTTTTGAAATCAAGATTCTGAAAACTTTGAAAACTTTTGTGCATTTTTTTTCTTTTTGTTTTTTTTTTGCCATTTTTCTAATTTTAATATAATTGTAGAATATGCCTAGGCTCTAGTTTTCCGTTCCTTTTTTGAGATCCTTTTATCACACCACGCTAAAAAACAAGACAAATTTGAATTTTTTTTGTGTTTTTCAACACAAAAAAACCAGCATCGAGAAAACAGGCAAAGTTTTTGGTTTTTAGTCTTAAATTCGTGGGAATAAAGTGAGCTTCTTTGAGTTTGAAGCGCTTCTTTGGAATCAAGAATTTCAAAAACTCAAACTACAGGTTTTCTGTGTTTGGGCCATCTTTCTAAAAAAATGTTAAACAATTTGCATGTTTTACTATGCTTGTCGATTATGCCTAAGCTCTAGTTTTTCGTTCTTTTTTGAGATCCTTTTATCACACAAGGCAGAAAAATTAGGTAAGTTTGAAAAATCTTCTTTGCTTGGTTTTTATGACTTTGGTCGAACATTTTTTTGCTACTTGCACCGTAGCCGGTTTTCTTTTTTTGTTTTTATCTCAAAACCAGGTACCACAGTTAATCACCGGATTGGATTGAGCGATAATCAAGTTGGAGCCTTTTCAATCGTGACTTGAACGCCTTTTAAAAAAAATTTGAAAAAAATTGCTGTCGAAAAAAACTAGTTTATTTTTTTGGTGTTTGTTCTAATATCGAGCGAATAAAGTGATCGAGCAGGCGTATTTATGCTTAATTTAGACAGTTGAAAATAGTCCGTTTGTTTATAATTTTATTTTAACTCGAGTGAAAGTAGTTTTTTGGAGTTTTTAGCGCCATTTTGGAAATCAGAAGTTCAAAAATTTAAGCAGAAAGAATTTTTTTTGATTCATCATTTTTTGTAGTAGTTTTTTGTCCAAAAACTGTTCTCTTTACCACTGCCCAATTTTGGTATCAATTCTAATTTAATGCTGATAGTTGTCGGTTTTGATATTTTTCTCAAATTTAGCTTCCTTCAATACCATTCAAGAGAAATGTAAAAAGTGTTCCTAGGCCTAAATTTTTTACTTTTCTTACTTAAATTCTATCGACTTCGCGGCTTTCGTCCTTTTTTCTAGCGTCCAACAATATGCATGTGCTGTATCGCTAGCGGCAATTAACGGTTCTCCTAGGTTCATTTACACAGTTCATTGTAAAACAGTTTGATGGCTGGCAATGCTACATTTTTTTGGTTCCGAAGATTTAATGTTTATTTGCGTTTTGAATGTTCGTTGACTGAATTATCCTGGTTTCGACCTTAGACCTTAGAAGAAAGTGGCGGGGTAGGTTTATATGTTCATGTTCAGATCTGAGCTCAAATGAAGAGAGAAATTCACCTGCTGTGAAAGTCCTTGAGATTTTTTCCACCATTGAATATGGAGAGGAATTTTGTATTCGGGTGTTTTTATTTTTTGTTTTTTTTTGTTTTCCTCTCAAAATTAGGTACCACTCTTAATCGCCGGAATGTGTCGAACGATATATCATGTTAAAAGCCTTTCAATCTTGATTTGAAGACCTAAAAAAAATTAAAACAATTTTCGGTCGAAAAACTAGTTTGAAATTTTTGATATTTGGTCTAATGTTGAGCGAATATTTTTCGATTCATGTTTTTTTTGAACTAATTTTTCTGCAAACTTTGTTTTCTAATTTGACGATTGTCCTATGAATGCCGAATATTCTCAAATTTTAGTTTTTGCTCGAATCATTATATGACACCGCGCTAATAATAAGACTATTTTTTAAAAAGATTATGGTCGCAACATCCTGTGCTACTTGGACAGGATTCGGCTATTCAAAGTTTGTACCAGTATCGAGAAAAATAGGTGAGAGATTTTTTATTTTAAGTTTAATTTCGTTCGAATAAAACGAGCGAGGAGGCTTACATTAGCTTAATTTATGTTGTGAAAAGCTAGATTTACTCGTGAAAAGTGAGTTTTAGGAGCCTTTTTGAAATCAAGATTCTGAAAACTTTGAAAACTTTTGTGCATTTTTTTTATTTTTGTTTTTCTTGCCATTTTTCTAATTTTACTATTTCTGTAGAATATGCCTAGGCTCTAGTTTTCCGTTCCTTTTTTGAGATCCTTTTATCACACCACGCTAAAAAACAAGACTAATTTGATTTTTTTTTGTGTTTTTCAACACTATGTGCGGAAGATTCTGTGCTACTTGGACAGTAATTTGCTATTCTATAAGTTGTAACCAGCATCGAGAAAAACAGGCCTAAAATTTTTGATTTTTAGTCTAAAATTCGTGAGAATAAAGTGAGCTGGCAGGCTTACAGTAGCTCAAGTTCATAGCTTAATAGCTTACAATGCTTTATTTATGCCGTGAAAAGATACTTTTATTTGTGAAAAGTGAGTTTTTTTGAGTTTTAAGCGCGTTTTCGGAATCAAGAATTTCAAAAGTTCAACTACATGTTATGTGAAATTTTTTGTTTTTTTTCTGTGTTTGGGCTATCTTTCTAAAAAAATTGTTATACAGTATGCCTATTTTACTATGACCGTAGATTATGCCTAAGCTTTAGTTTTTCATTCTTTTTTGAGATTCTTTTATCACACCATGCAGGAACAATTTAGGTAAATTGGGAAAAAATTTTGTTTTGTTTTTTATGACTATGATCGAACATTCTGTGCTACTTGCACCGTAAGCGACTTTCCTTGTTGTTTTGTTGCCTCTCAAAACCAGGTTTCACAATTAATTAGCGGAATGAATCTAGCTATAATCAAGTTGAAGCCCTTTCAATCGTGATTTGAAAGATTTTTTTAAAAAAATGAAAAAGTTGCTGTCGAGAAAAACTCTCGAGAAAAAGTTGCTGTCGAGTTTAAATTTTCCATTTTTGCTCTAATATTGAGCCAATAAAGCGAGCAAGAAGGCTTTTTATGCCTAATTTAGGCCGTTGGCAATGGCCCGTTTGTGTTTAATTTTAATTTTACTCAAGTAAAAGTAGTTTTTCGGAGTTTTTTATCGCCATTTTGGGAATCAAATTTTCAAGTTTAAGCAAAAAGAATTTTTTTTTAATTTACGACTTTTTGTTTTTTTTTCTTGGTCATTTTTCTACAAAAACTGTTCTTCAATTTGTCTATTGTTTTGTGACTGTCCAATATGCTTATGTTCTGGTTTTTGTTCAGCTCTTTTTATCACCCCACGCTAAAAAACAAAACTTTGGTTTTTTTTCTCTTGTTTCTGAGTCTATGGTCGGAATATACTGTGCTACTTGCACAGTATTCTGCTATTCAAACCTTGTAGCAAAATCGAGAAAAACAGGTTTAAAGTTTTTGATTTTTAGTCTTAATTCGTGCGTATAAACAAAAGCTTATTTTCATAGCTTAATAGCTTACAAAAGCTTAATTTATGCCGTAAAAACCTAGTTTTAGTCCTCGAAAACCTATTTGTGAGCGCTTTTTAGATTCAATAATTTCGGAAAGTTCAAACAGCAAAATAATTTTGAAAAACTTTGTTGTTTTTTCAGGAAAAGTCTTACAAATCTCTAACAACTACTGATGTACATTCAAACATATTGATGTTTTTATGAATGTTCTGAGGTTTTTTATGCACTTTTCGAGCTCAGTTGAAATTCATCTGCTGAAAGTGACGTAAATAGCTCCGCCCAAATACGAACTTGGAAATAGCGCAAAAAAAACCTGAACCGTTTCAAGTTTCAAAAGTGGAATTTGATTTTTAAATTTCCAGCAGAATAAAAGTTTTATCAATGATCCAGTTTTCTCTAGTAGGGTTCATGTTATCGAAAAGGCGGCAACCATAATTTGTTCTAGAAATTCAAAGAGCTCAAAGGGCATCTACTTTTTTCTCTGAATTTCGAAATTCGAGTTTTTTTTAAAGCCAGTGTTTTTTTTATGTTTACTTGCGTTCATTACTTTTTTTTAAATCTTCGATTGGCTATGTTTTAACTCTGACTGTCGAATATGCCTAAGCTTTAGCTTTTTGCTTTTTTTCTGAAGTCATTTTATCACACCACGCAGGAAAAATGAGGTTAAATTGAAAAAATTTTTGTTGTATTTTTTATGTCTATGTTGTGCTTTTTTTTTACTGTGCACCGTAACCAGGTCGGAGCGTTCTATGGTCGGAACATTCTGTGCTACTTACTGTGCACCGTAACCAGCTATCCTTTTTTCCGTTTTCTATGTACCACAAGTAATCAACGGATTGGGTCGAGTGATTCATCATACAAAAACCTTTCAGTCGTGATTCGAACAGAGTTGAAAAAATTTGAGAAAATAGTCCCAGCATTGAGAAAAACAGGCGAAACTTTCTGATTTTTTGTTCTAGCGATTAAAGCGAGCGAGCATCTTTCTTTATGCTTAATTTAGATTATTTCGATTATGCCTAAGCTCTAGTTTTTCGTTCTTTTTTGAGATCCTTTTATCACACAAGGCAGAAAAATTAGGTAAGTTTGAAAAATCTTCTTTGCTTGGTTTTTATGACTTTGGTCGAACATTTTTTTGCTACTTGCACCGTAGCCGGTTTTCTTTTTTTGTTTTTATCTCAAAACCAGGTACCACAGTTAATCACCGGATTGGATTGAGCGATAATCAAGTTGGAGCCTTTTCAATCGTGACTTGAACGCCTTTTAAAAAAAATTTGAAAAAAATTGCTGTCGAAAAAAACTAGTTTATTTTTTTGGTGTTTGTTCTAATATCGAGCGAATAAAGTGATCGAGCAGGCGTATTTATGCTTAATTTAGACAGTTGAAAATAGTCCGTTTGTTTATAATTTTATTTTAACTCGAGTGAAAGTAGTTTTTTGGAGTTTTTAGCGCCATTTTGGAAATCAGAAGTTCAAAAATTTAAGCAGAAAGAATTTTTTTTGATTCATCATTTTTTGTAGTAGTTTTTTGTCCAAAAACTGTTCTCTTTACCACTGCCCAATTTTGGTATCAATTCTAATTTAATGCTGATAGTTGTCGGTTTTGATATTTTTCTCAAATTTAGCTTCCTTCAATACCATTCAAGAGAAATGTAAAAAGTGTTCCTAGGCCTAAATTTTTTACTTTTCTTACTTAAATTCTATCGACTTCGCGGCTTTCGTCCTTTTTTCTAGCGTCCAACAATATGCATGTGCTGTATCGCTAGCGGCAATTAACGGTTCTCCTAGGTTCATTTACACAGTTCATTGTAAAACAGTTTGATGGCTGGCAATGCTACATTTTTTTGGTTCCGAAGATTTAATGTTTATTTGCGTTTTGAATGTTCGTTGACTGAATTATCCTGGTTTCGACCTTAGACCTTAGAAGAAAGTGGCGGGGTAGGTTTATATGTTCATGTTCAGATCTGAGCTCAAATGAAGAGAGAAATTCACCTGCTGTGAAAGTCCTTGAGATTTTTTCCACCATTGAATATGGAGAGGAATTTTGTATTCGGGTGTTTTTATTTTTTGTTTTTTTTTTGTTTTCCTCTCAAAATTAGGTACCACTCTTAATCGCCGGAATGTGTCGAACGATATATCATGTTAAAAGCCTTTCAATCTTGATTTGAAGACCTAAAAAAAATTAAAACAATTTTCGGTCGAAAAACTAGTTTGAAATTTTTGATATTTGGTCTAATGTTGAGCGAATATTTTTCGATTCATGTTTTTTTTGAACTAATTTTTCTGCAAACTTTGTTTTCTAATTTGACGATTGTCCTATGAATGCCGAATATTCTCAAATTTTAGTTTTTGCTCGAATCATTATATGACACCGCGCTAATAATAAGACTATTTTTTAAAAAGATTATGGTCGCAACATCCTGTGCTACTTGGACAGGATTCGGCTATTCAAAGTTTGTACCAGTATCGAGAAAAATAGGTGAGAGATTTTTTATTTTAAGTTTAATTTCGTTCGAATAAAACGAGCGAGGAGGCTTACATTAGCTTAATTTATGTTGTGAAAAGCTAGATTTACTCGTGAAAAGTGAGTTTTAGGAGCCTTTTTGAAATCAAGATTCTGAAAACTTTGAAAACTTTTGTGCATTTTTTTTATTTTTGTTTTTCTTGCCATTTTTCTAATTTTACTATTTCTGTAGAATATGCCTAGGCTCTAGTTTTCCGTTCCTTTTTTGAGATCCTTTTATCACACCACGCTAAAAAACAAGACTAATTTGATTTTTTTTTGTGTTTTTCAACACTATGTGCGGAAGATTCTGTGCTACTTGGACAGTAATTTGCTATTCTATAAGTTGTAACCAGCATCGAGAAAAACAGGCCTAAAATTTTTGATTTTTAGTCTAAAATTCGTGAGAATAAAGTGAGCTGGCAGGCTTACAGTAGCTCAAGTTCATAGCTTAATAGCTTACAATGCTTTATTTATGCCGTGAAAAGATACTTTTATTTGTGAAAAGTGAGTTTTTTTGAGTTTTAAGCGCGTTTTCGGAATCAAGAATTTCAAAAGTTCAACTACATGTTATGTGAAATTTTTTGTTTTTTTTCTGTGTTTGGGCTATCTTTCTAAAAAAATTGTTATACAGTATGCCTATTTTACTATGACCGTAGATTATGCCTAAGCTTTAGTTTTTCATTCTTTTTTGAGATTCTTTTATCACACCATGCAGGAACAATTTAGGTAAATTGGGAAAAAATTTTGTTTTGTTTTTTATGACTATGATCGAACATTCTGTGCTACTTGCACCGTAAGCGACTTTCCTTGTTGTTTTGTTGCCTCTCAAAACCAGGTTTCACAATTAATTAGCGGAATGAATCTAGCTATAATCAAGTTGAAGCCCTTTCAATCGTGATTTGAAAGATTTTTTTAAAAAAATGAAAAAGTTGCTGTCGAGAAAAACTCTCGAGAAAAAGTTGCTGTCGAGTTTAAATTTTCCATTTTTGCTCTAATATTGAGCCAATAAAGCGAGCAAGAAGGCTTTTTATGCCTAATTTAGGCCGTTGGCAATGGCCCGTTTGTGTTTAATTTTAATTTTACTCAAGTAAAAGTAGTTTTTCGGAGTTTTTTATCGCCATTTTGGGAATCAAATTTTCAAGTTTAAGCAAAAAGAATTTTTTTTTAATTTACGACTTTTTGTTTTTTTTTCTTGGTCATTTTTCTACAAAAACTGTTCTTCAATTTGTCTATTGTTTTGTGACTGTCCAATATGCTTATGTTCTGGTTTTTGTTCAGCTCTTTTTATCACCCCACGCTAAAAAACAAAACTTTGGTTTTTTTTCTCTTGTTTCTGAGTCTATGGTCGGAATATACTGTGCTACTTGCACAGTATTCTGCTATTCAAACCTTGTAGCAAAATCGAGAAAAACAGGTTTAAAGTTTTTGATTTTTAGTCTTAATTCGTGCGTATAAACAAAAGCTTATTTTCATAGCTTAATAGCTTACAAAAGCTTAATTTATGCCGTAAAAACCTAGTTTTAGTCCTCGAAAACCTATTTGTGAGCGCTTTTTAGATTCAATAATTTCGGAAAGTTCAAACAGCAAAATAATTTTGAAAAACTTTGTTGTTTTTTCAGGAAAAGTCTTACAAATCTCTAACAACTACTGATGTACATTCAAACATATTGATGTTTTTATGAATGTTCTGAGGTTTTTTATGCACTTTTCGAGCTCAGTTGAAATTCATCTGCTGAAAGTGACGTAAATAGCTCCGCCCAAATACGAACTTGGAAATAGCGCAAAAAAAACCTGAACCGTTTCAAGTTTCAAAAGTGGAATTTGATTTTTAAATTTCCAGCAGAATAAAAGTTTTATCAATGATCCAGTTTTCTCTAGTAGGGTTCATGTTATCGAAAAGGCGGCAACCATAATTTGTTCTAGAAATTCAAAGAGCTCAAAGGGCATCTACTTTTTTCTCTGAATTTCGAAATTCGAGTTTTTTTTAAAGCCAGTGTTTTTTTTATGTTTACTTGCGTTCATTACTTTTTTTTAAATCTTCGATTGGCTATGTTTTAACTCTGACTGTCGAATATGCCTAAGCTTTAGCTTTTTGCTTTTTTTCTGAAGTCATTTTATCACACCACGCAGGAAAAATGAGGTTAAATTGAAAAAATTTTTGTTGTATTTTTTATGTCTATGTTGTGCTTTTTTTTTACTGTGCACCGTAACCAGGTCGGAGCGTTCTATGGTCGGAACATTCTGTGCTACTTACTGTGCACCGTAACCAGCTATCCTTTTTTCCGTTTTCTATGTACCACAAGTAATCAACGGATTGGGTCGAGTGATTCATCATACAAAAACCTTTCAGTCGTGATTCGAACAGAGTTGAAAAAATTTGAGAAAATAGTCCCAGCATTGAGAAAAACAGGCGAAACTTTCTGATTTTTTGTTCTAGCGATTAAAGCGAGCGAGCATCTTTCTTTATGCTTAATTTAGATCTTATAAAATAGTTTATTTGTCTTTTTTTAGTTTCACTCTGATTTTTTGGCGTTTTTAACGCCATTTGGAATCAAAAATTGAAAAAATTTCTGCAAAAAAATTTGAAAAGTTTCTTCAAGTTTTCAAATGATTTTTTTTCTAGGGAGTTTCTAGGGATTTTTTTCGAGATTTTTTTTCTCAAATGTTTTTTTTTCGAGTGATTTTTTTCTAGTCTTTTTTTCATAAATTGTTTTCCAAGTTGCCTTTTTTTTGTTGTGATTTTCGAACATGTCCAATTTTTATTTTTTCTTCTGACCTTGTTATCACACCACGCAGAAAAACGAGAAGGATTTGAAAAAAAATTGTTTTTTCACGACTTGTCGGAAAATTCTGTCCTACTTGCCGAGTTAAAGGCTATCCTTGCTTTTCTTAATGTTCTTTGAATAAATTGTAGGGAAAGTTTCATTGGAACAGAAATTATGCAGTAGTTTCATTTTGATTTTAAGTTCCTTATTTTTTTATGGTACACTTTCTTGAATACGCTAAGTAAAAAGTTTTCAAGGCTGCATGCAATAATAGTTTGTAAAAAGATTATATAAATTATATCATAATATATAATTAAAAATTTAGTTGCATCAAGATCAGAGCAAAGTTTGAGATACGTTTAGGGAATGGAGGAACTTAAATATAATTGTCATTTTTATCTGAAGATTAGCAATTTTATAGTTTTGAAAATCCTGTTTAAATTTCTCAACTTCAGCTTTGGTTGCCGATTGAGTAAAAGTGACGAACACCGGGAAATACGGTGATACACAAATTGGCGTGACTCGTGTTCTAACTTTTAAAGAGTTTTTGGAAAATTTGTCCTCCCTAGTTACTTTGTAAGTTACTGTACTTAATTTGCTGATGCCTCCACTTGTTGATTACAGAGTGCATCAACCATCAAATCTGTCGGTTTGCCGTGCATCAAATAGGTGCTGGGTTGTGTGATCGGTGTTGTTACAGTTTGGGCAGACTTTTCTATTTCTTCATCAATTCTCGGCATTTATTTTTCATTAGTTCTTTTGTTTGAAATACGACAGTATCCGTTTTTGAGTAGTGCCTGGCTTTTTCTGCATACTCTTGGTAAGGAACTCTTTTTAATGTTTTTCTGGCAGTGCGCTTACAAAATTGGGATTTGGTCTGAGGTTTCTGCTGGTTTCCTTGACGGTCTGTGTATTTTGTTTTTTGTAGTCTTGTTGCTTCTTATCCGTCGATTTTTCTATTCGATAGCTAGTTTTCGTACTGTTAGCAGAGGTCTGATTTCAAGGCTGCATTGATTTTCGGTGGTTTGGCTGCATTTTTTGAAGTGCGGTCTGAAACAAAGCATCATGTGGAGTGGACCCCAAGTACTTTGGGCGTTTTCCCAAGTTTCAGCTTGCTGCCTTGCACGAGAACCTGAAGATTTTTGTTTGCCTGAGGCAATTTTTATGCGGCATCTAGTGGTGCAAAGTTCCGCTTCGCATCTAGTGGTACAAAGTTCCGCTTCGCGAGTGCTTTTTCATAACTCCTTATGTTCCTTATGGTCATGCGATTTATTTGATTTTAAAATTTTTAGCAAAATCACTTTTGGATCTTGAATTTTTGGATATCATTTTTTGACCAAAACTTCACTTTTGCTCATTTTCATCTGTTTGTTATGAGAAAGAAATGAATGTAGTTTTGTGGAGCAAGATTTTTTCTTGTATTTTACGAAATTTTTTTTTTCATAAAAAAATTGCAAAATGAAATTTTCAGTCGATAAGTTCTTCAACAGAATTTATACAATTATTTCACTTCCGTACTTCGTACGTTTTTTCAAAAAATTCAAAATTTGTTTTTAATTTTAAATCGCAAGTGGTGCGAAGCTGTGCTTCACCTCTGTGTAAAATTTATTTTGTCGAACAAGTGGTTTCCGTTTTTTGTCAATTTGCTACGTTGCACTGTTATGCTTATGTTTTTTCTTAAGACTTAAAAAAATTGAAAAAGTTTTCAGTCGAAAACTAGTTTGAAATTTTTGATTTTTGGTCTTATATTGAGCGAATATTTTTGAATAATTTATCTGCAAAAACTGTTTTTTTTAATCATTGTATGACACCGCGCTAAAATAAGACTATTTTGTTAAGATTATGGTCGGAACATCCTGTGCTACTTGGACAGTTTTCGGCTATTCAAAATTTGTTCCAATATTGAGAAAAGTAGATTAGAGATTTTTTATTTTTAGTCTTATTTCGTGCGAATAAAACGAGCAAGGAGTTTTAGAGTAGCTTAATTTCGAAGCTATTCAAGAGCTTAATTAATGCTGTGAAAAGCTAGTTGTGCTCGTGAAAAGTAAGTTTTTCTGAGTTTTTAGAGCCTTATTGAAATCAAGATTCTGAAAACTTTGAAAACCTTTGTGCATTTTTTTTTTACTTTTGTTTGTCTGGCCATTTTTCTAATTTTACTATGACTGCCGAATATGCCCAGGCTATAGTTTTTCTTTCCTTTTTTTGAGATTCTTTCATCACAACACGCTTTAAAACAAGTCAAATTTGATTTTTTTTGTGTTTTTCAACAATATGTGCGGAAGTTTCTGTGTTACTTGGACAGCAAATTGCTATTCTAAAAGTTGTAACCAGCATCGAAAAAAAACGGGCTGAAACTTTTCGAATTTTAGTCTTAAATTCGTGGGAATAAAGTGAGCTTCTTTGAGTTTTAAGCGCTTCTTTGGAATCAAGAATTTCAAAAACTCAAACTACAGGTTTTCTGTGTTTGGGCCATCTTTCTAAAAAAATGTTACACAGTTTGCCTGTTTTACTATGCCTGTCGATTATGCCTAAGCTCTAGTTTTTTGTTCTTTTTTGAGATCATTCTATCACACAATGCAGAAAAATTAGGTAAGTTTGAAAAATCTTCTCTGCTTGGTTTTTATGACTTTGGTCGAACATTTTTTGCTACTTGCACCGCAGCCGGTTTTCTTTTTTTGTTTTCATCTCAAAACCAGGTACCACAGTTAATCACCGGATTGGATCGAGCGATTATCAAACTGGAGCCCTTTCAATTGTGACTTGAACGACTTCTAAAAAAATGAAAAAAGTAGCTGTCGAGAAAAAATAGTTTATTTTTTTGGTGTTTGTTCTAATATCGAGCGAATAAAGTGATCGAGCAGGCGTATTTATGCTTAATTTAGGCCGTTGAAAATAGTCCGTTTGTTTGTAATTTTATTTTAACTCGAGTGAAAGTAGTTTTTACCGCCATTTTGGAAATCAGAAGTTCAAAAATTTAAGCAGAAAGAAATTTTTTTTGATTCATAATTTTTTTGTAGTAATTTTTTGTCCAAAAACTGTTCTCCTTACCACTGCCCAAATTTGGTATCAATTCTAATTTAATGTTGATAGTTGTCGGTTTTGTGATTTTTCTCAAATTTTTTTAAGTTTAATTTCGTGCGAATAAAACGAGCGAGGAGGCTTACATTAGCTTAATTTATGTTGTGAAAAGCTAGATTTACTCGTGAAAAGTGAGTTTTGAGAGCCTTTTTGAAATCAAGATTCTGAAAACTTTGAAAACTTTTTTTTTGTGTTTTTCAACACTATGTGCGAAAGATTCTGTGCTACTTGGACAGCAATTTGCTATTCTAAAAGTTGTAACCAGCATCGAGAAAAACAGGTATAAATTTTTTGATTTTTTGTCTTAAATTCGTGGGAATAAAGTGAGCTTCTTTGAGTTTTAAGTGCTTCTTTGGAATCAAGAATTTCAAAAACTCAAACTACAGGTTTTCTGTGTTTGGGCCATCTTTCTAAAAAAATGTTACACAGTTTGCCTGTTTTACTATGCCTGTCGATTATGCCTAAGCTCTAGTTTTTTGTTCTTTTTAGAGATCATTCTATCACACAATGCAGAAAAATTAGGTAAGTTTGAAAAATCTTCTCTGCTTGGTTTTTATGACTTTGGTCGAACATTTTTTGCTACTTGCACCGTAGCCGGTTTTCTTTTGCACTTTTCGAGCTCAGTTGAAATTCATCTGCTGAAAGTGACGTAAATAGCTCCGCCCAAATACGAACTTGGAAATAGCGCAAAAAAAACCTGAACCGTTTCAAGTTTCAAAAGTGGAATTTGATTTTTAAATTTCGAGCAGAATAAAAGTTTTATCAATGATCCAGTTTTCTCTAGTAGGGTTCATGTTATCGAAAAGGCGGCAACCATAATTTGTTCTAGAAATTCAAAGAGCTCAAAGGGCATCTACTTTTTTCTCTGAATTTCGAAATTCGAGTTTTTTTTAAAGCCAGTGTTTTTTTTATGTTTACTTGCGTTCATTACTTTTTTTTAAATCTTCGATTGGCTATGTTTTAACTCTGACTGTCGAATATGCCTAAGCTTTAGCTTTTTGCTTTTTTTCTGAAGTCATTTTATCACACCACGCAGGAAAAATGAGGTTAAATTGAAAAAATTTTTGTTATATTTTTTATGTCTATGTTCGGAACATTCTGTGCTTTTTTTTTACTGTGCACCGTAACCAGGTCGGAACGTTCTATGGTCGGAACATTCTGTGCTACTTACTGTGCACCGTAACCAGCTATCCTTTTTTCCGTTTCCATGTACCACAAGTAATCAACGGATTGGGTCGAGTGATTCATCATACAAAAACCTTTCAGTCGTGATTCGAACAGAGTTGAAAAAATTTGAGAAAATAGTCCCAGCATTGAGAAAAACAGGCGAAACTTTCTGATTTTTTGTTCTAGCGATTAAAGCGAGCGAGCATCTTTCTTTATGCTTAATTTAGATCTTATAAAATAGTTTATTTGTCTAATTTTAGTTTCACTCTGATTTTTTGGCGTTTTTAACGCCATTTGGAATCAAAAATTGAAAAAATTTCTGCAAAAAAATTTGAAAAGTTTCTTCAAGTTTTCAAATGATTTTTTTTCTAGGGATTTTTTTCGAGTTTTTTTTTCTCAAATGTTTTTTTTTCGAGTGATTTTTTTCTAGTCTTTTTTTCATAAATTGTTTTCCAAGTTGCCTTTTTTTTGTTGTGATTTTCGAACATGTCCAATTTTTATTTTTTCTTCTGACCTTGTTATCACACCACGCAGAAAAACGAGAAGGATTTGAAAAAAAATTGTTTTTTCACGACTTGTCGGAAAATTCTGTCCTACTTGCCGAGTTAAAGGCTATCCTTGCTTTTCTTAATGTTCTTTGAATAAATTGTAGGGAAAGTTTCATTGGAACAGAAATTATGCAGTAGTTTCATTTTGATTTTAAGTTCCTTATTTTTTTATGGTACACTTTCTTGAATACGCTAAGTAAAAAGTTTTCAAGGCTGCATGCAATAATAGTTTGTAAAAAGATTATATAAATTATATCATAATATATAATTAAAATATTAAAAATTTAGTTGCATCAAGATCAGAGCAAAGTTTGAGATACGTTTAGGGAATGGAGGAACTTAAATATAATTGTCATTTTTATCTGAAGATTAGCAATTTTATAGTTTTGAAAATCCTGTTTAAATTTCTCAACTTCAGCTTTGGTTGCCGATTGAGTAAAAGTGACGAACACCGGGAAATACGGTGATACACAAATTGGCGTGACTCGTGTTCTAACTTTTAAAGAGTTTTTGGAAAATTTGTCCTCCCTAGTTACTTTGTAAGTTACTGTACTTAATTTGCTGATGCCTCCACTTGTTGATTACAGAGTGCATCAACCATCAAATCTGTCGGTTTGCCGTGCATCAAATAGGTGCTGGGTTGTGTGATCGGTGTTGTTACAGTTTGGGCAGACTTCTTCTATTTCTTCATCAATTCTCGGCATTTATTTTTCATTAGTTCTTTTGTTTGAAATACGACAGTATCCGTTTTTGAGTAGTGCCTGGCTTGTTCTGCATACTCTTGGTAAGGAACTCTTTTTAATGTTTTTCTGGCAGTGCGCTTACAAAATTAGGATTTGGTCTGAGGTTTCTGCTGGTTTCCTTGACGGTCTGTGTATTTTGTTTTTTGTAGTCTTGTTGCTTCTTATCCGTCGATTTTTCTATTCGATAGCTAGTTTTCGTACTGTTAGCAGAGGTCTGATTTCAAGGCTGCATTGATTTTCGGTGGTTTGGCTGCATTTTTTGAAGTGCGGTCTGAAACAAAGCATCATGTGGAGTGGACCCCAAGTACTTTCGGCGTTTTTCCAAGTTTCAGCTTGCTGCCTTGCACGAGAACCTGAAGATTTTTGTTTGCCTGAGGCAATTTTTATGCGGCATCTAGTGGTGCAAAGTTCCGCTTCGCATCTAGTGGTACAAAGTTCCGCTTCGCGAGTGCTTTTTCATAACTCCTTATGTTCCTTATGGTCATGCGATTTATTTGATTTTAAAATTTTTAGCAAAATCACTTTTGGATCTTGAATTTTTGGAATATCATTTTTTGACCAAAACTTCACTTTTGCTCATTTTCATCTGTTTGTTATGAGAAAGAAATGAATGTAGTTTTGTGGAGCAAGATTTTTTCTTGTATTTTACGAAATTTTTTTTTTCATAAAAAAATTGCAAAATGAAATTTTCAGTCGATAAGTTCTTCAACAGAATTTATACAATTATTTCACTTCCGTACTTCGTACGTTTTTTCAAAAAATTCAAAATTTGTTTTTAATTTTAAATCGCAAGTGGTGCGAAGCTGTGCTTCACCTCTGTGTAAAATTTATTTTGTCGAACAAGTGGTTTCCGTTTTTTGTCAATTTGCTACGTTGCACTGTTATGCTTATGTTTTTTCTTAAGACTTAAAAAAATTGAAAAAGTTTTCAGTCGAAAACTAGTTTGAAATTTTTGATTTTTGGTCTTATATTGAGCGAATATTTTTGAATAATTTATCTGCAAAAACTGTTTTTTTTAATCATTGTATGACACCGCGCTAAAATAAGACTATTTTGTTAAGATTATGGTCGGAACATCCTGTGCTACTTGGACAGTTTTCGGCTATTCAAAATTTGTTCCAATATCGAGAAAAGTAGATTAGAGATTTTTTATTTTTAGTCTTATTTCGTGCGAATAAAACGAGCAAGGAGTTTTAGAGTAGCTTAATTTCGAAGCTATTCAAGAGCTTAATTAATGCTGTGAAAAGCTAGTTGTGCTCGTGAAAAGTAAGTTTTTCTGAGTTTTTAGAGCCTTATTGAAATCAAGATTCTGAAAACTTTGAAAACCTTTGTGCATTTTTTTTTTACTTTTGTTTGTCTGGCCATTTTTCTAATTTTACTATGACTGCCGAATATGCCCAGGCTATAGTTTTTCTTTCCTTTTTTTGAGATTCTTTCATCACAACACGCTTTAAAACAAGTCAAATTTGATTTTTTTTGTGTTTTTCAACAATATGTGCGGAAGTTTCTGTGTTACTTGGACAGCAAATTGCTATTCTAAAAGTTGTAACCAGCATCGAAAAAAAAACGGGCTGAAACTTTTTGAATTTTAGTCTTAAATTCGTGGGAATAAAGTGAGCTTCTTTGAGTTTTAAGCGCTTCTTTGGAATCAAGAATTTCAAAAACTCAAACTACAGGTTTTCTGTGTTTGGGCCATCTTTCTAAAAAAATGTTACACAGTTTGCCTGTTTTACTATGCCTGTCGATTATGCCTAAGCTCTAGTTTTTTGTTCTTTTTTGAGATCCTTCTATCACACAATGCAGAAAAATTAGGTAAGTTTGAAAAATCTTCTCTGCTTGGTTTTTATGACTTTGGTCGAACATTTTTTGCTACTTGCACCGTAGCCGGTTTTCTTTTTTTGTTTTCATCTCAAAACCAGGTACCACAGTTAATCGCCGGATTGGATCGAGCGATTATCAAACTGGAGCCCTTTCAATTGTGACTTGAACGACTTCTAAAAAAATGAAAAAAGTAGCTGTCGAGAAAAAATAGTTTATTTTTTTGGTGTTTGTTCTAATATCGAGCGAATAAAGTGATCGAGCAGGCGTATTTATGCTTAATTTAGGCCGTTGAAAATAGTCCGTTTGTTTGTAATTTTATTTTAACTCGAGTGAAAGTAGTTTTTACCGCCATTTTGGAAATCAGAAGTTCAAAAATTTAAGCAGAAAGAAATTTTTTTTGATTCATAATTTTTTTGTAGTAATTTTTTGTCCAAAAACTGTTCTCCTTACCACTGCCCAAATTTGGTATCAATTCTAATTTAATGTTGATAGTTGTCGGTTTTGTGATTTTTCTCAAATTTTTTTAAGTTTAATTTCGTGCGAATAAAACGAGCGAGGAGGCTTACATTAGCTTAATTTATGTTGTGAAAAGCTAGATTTACTCGTGAAAAGTGAGTTTTGAGAGCCTTTTTGAAATCAAGATTCTGAAAACTTTGAAAACTTTTGTGCATTTTTTTATTTTTGTTTCTTTTTTGCCATTTTTCTAATTTTAATATTACTGTAGAATATGCCTAGGTTTTAGTTTTCCGTTCCTTTTTTGAGATTCCTTTATCACACCACGCTAAAAAACAAGACTAATTTGATTTTTTTTTGTGTTTTTCAACACTATGTGCGAAAGATTCTGTGCTACTTGGACAGCAATTTGCTATTCTAAAAGTTGTAATCAGCATCGAGAAAAACAGGTATAAATTTTTTGATTTTTTGTCTTAAATTCGTGGGAATAAAGTGAGCTTCTTTGAGTTTTAAGCGCTTCTTTGGAATCAAGAATTTCAAAAACTCAAACTACAGGTTTTCTGTGTTTGGGCCATCTTTCTAAAAAAATGTTACACAGTTTGCCTGTTTTACTATGCCTGTCGATTATGCCTAAGCTCTAGTTTTTTGTTCTTTTTAGAGATCATTCTATCACACAATGCAGAAAAATTAGGTAAGTTTGAAAAATCTTCTCTGCTTGGTTTTTATGACTTTGGTCGAACATTTTTTGCTACTTGCACCGTAGCCGGTTTTCTTTTTTTGTTTTTATCTCAAAACCAGGTACCACAGTTAATCACCGGATTGGATCGAGCGATAATCAAGTTGGAGCCTTTTCAATCGTGACTTGAACGCCTTTTAAAAAAAATTTGAAAAAAATTGCTGTCGAAAAAAACTTGTTTATTTTTTTGGTGTTTGTTCTAATATCGAGCGAATAAAGTGATCGAGCAGGCGTATTTATGCTTAATTTAGGCCGTTGAAAATAGTCCGTTTGTTTGTAATTTTATTTTAACTCGAGTGAAAGTAGTTTTTACCGCCATTTTGGAAATCAGAAGTTCAAAAATTTAAGCAGAAAGAAATTTTTTTTGATTCATAATTTTTTTGTAGTAATTTTTTGTCCAAAAACTGTTCTCCTTACCACTGCCCAAATTTGGTATCAATTCTAATTTAATGCTGATAGTTGTCGGTTTTGTGATTTTTCTAAAATTTTTTTAAGTTTAATTTCGTGCGAATAAAACGAGCGTGGAGGCTTACATTAGCTTAATTTATGTTGTGAAAAGCTAGATTTACTCGTGAAAAGTGAGTTTTGAGAGCCTTTTTGAAATCAAGATTCTGAAAACTTTGAAAACTTTTGTGCATTTTTTTATTTTTGTTTCTTTTTTGCCATTTTTCTAATTTTAATATTACTGTAGAATATGCCTAGGTTTTAGTTTTCCGTTCCTTTTTTGAGATTCTTTTATCACACCACGCTAAAAAACAAGACTAATTTGATTTTTTTTTTGTGTTTTTCAACACTATGTGCGAAAGATTCTGTGCTACTTGGACAGCAATTTGCTATTCTAAAAGTTGTAACCAGCATCGAGAAAAACAGGCATAAATTTTTTGATTTTTTGTCTTAAATTCGTGGGAATAAAGTGAGCTTCTTTGAGTTTTAAGCGCTTCTTTGGAATCAAGAATTTCAAAAACTCAAACTACAGGTTTTCTGTGTTTGGGCCATCTTTCTAAAAAAATGTTACACAGTTTGCCTGTTTTACTATGCCTGTCGATTATGCCTAAGCTCTAGTTTTTTGTTCTTTTTAGAGATCATTCTATCACACAATGCAGAAAAATTAGGTAAGTTTGAAAAATCTTCTCTGCTTGGTTTTTATGACTTTGGTCGAACATTTTTTGCTACTTGCACCGTAGCCGGTTTTCTTTTTTTGTTTTTATCTCAAAACCAGGTACCACAGTTAATCACCGGATTGGATCGAGCGATAATCAAGTTGGAGCCTTTTCAATCGTGACTTGAACGCCTTTTTAAAAAAATTTGAAAAAAATTGCTGTCGAAAAAAACTTGTTTATTTTTTTGGTGTTTGTTCTAATATCGAGCGAATAAAGTGATCGAGCAGGCGTATTTATGCTTAATTTAGGCCGTTGAAAATAGTCCGTTTGTTTGTAATTTTATTTTAACTCGAGTGAAAGTAGTTTTTACCGCCATTTTGGAAATCAGAAGTTCAAAAATTTAAGCAGAAAGAAATTTTTTTTGATTCATAATTTTTTTGTAGTAATTTTTTGTCCAAAAACTGTTCTCCTTACCACTGCCCAAATTTGGTATCAATTCTAATTTAATGTTGATAGTTGTCGGTTTTGTGATTTTTCTCAAATTTTTTTAAGTTTAATTTCGTGCGAATAAAACGAACGAGGAGGCTTACATTAGCTTAATTTATGTTGTGAAAAGCTAGATTTACTCGTGAAAAGTGAGTTTTGAGAGCCTTTTTGAAATCAAGATTCTGAAAACTTTGAAAACTTTTGTGCATTTTTTTATTTTTGTTTCTTTTTTGCCATTTTTCTAATTTTAATATTACTGTAGAATATGCCTAGGTTTTAGTTTTCCGTTCCTTTTTTGAGATTCTTTTATCACACCACGCTAAAAAACAAGACTAATTTGATTTTTTTTTGTGTTTTTCAACACTATGTGCGAAAGATTCTGTGCTACTTGGACAGCAATTTGCTATTCTAAAAGTTGTAACCAGCATCGAGAAAAACAGGCATAAATTTTTTGATTTTTTGTCTTAAATTCGTGGGAATAAAGTGAGCTTCTTTGAGTTTTAAGCGCTTCTTTGGAATCAAGAATTTCAAAAACTCAAACTACAGGTTTTCTGTGTTTGGGCCATCTTTCTAAAAAAATGTTACACAGTTTGCCTGTTTTACTATGCCTGTCGATTATGCCTAAGCTCTAGTTTTTTGTTCTTTTTAGAGATCATTCTATCACACAATGCAGAAAAATTAGGTAAGTTTGAAAAAACTTCTCTGCTTGGTTTTTATGTCTATGTTCGGAACATTCTGTGCTTTTTTTTTACTGTGCACCGTAACCAGGTCGGAACGTTCTATGGTCGGAACATTCTGTGCTACTTACTGTGCACCGTAACCAGCTATCCTTTTTTCCGTTTCCATGTACCACAAGTAATCAACGGATTGGGTCGAGTGATTCATCATACAAAAACCTTTCAGTCGTGATTCGAACAGAGTTGAAAAAATTTGAGAAAATAGTCCCAGCATTGAGAAAAACAGGCGAAACTTTCTGATTTTTTGTTCTAGCGATTAAAGCAAGCGAGCATCTTTCTTTATGCTTAATTTAGATCTTATAAAATAGTTTATTTGTCTAATTTTAGTTTCACTCTGATTTTTTGGCGTTTTTAACGCCATTTGGAATCAAAAATTGAAAAAATTTCTGCAAAAAAATTTGAAAAGTTTCTTCAAGTTTTCAAATGATTTTTTTTCTAGGGAGTTTCTAGGGATTTTTTTCGAGTTTTTTTTCTCAAATGTTTTTTTTTCGAGTGATTTTTTTCTAGTCTTTTTTTCATAAATTGTTTTCCAAGTTGCCTTTTTTTGTTGTGATTTTCGAACATGTCCAATTTTTATTTTTTCTTCTGACCTTGTTATCACACCACGCAGAAAAACGAGAAGGATTTGAAAAAAAAATTGTTTTTTCACGACTTGTCGGAAAATTCTGTCCTACTTGCCGAGTTAAAGGCTATCCTTGCTTTTCTTAATGTTCTTTGAATAAATTGTAGGGAAAGTTTCATTGGAACAGAAATTATGCAGTAGTTTCATTTTGATTTTAAGTTCCTTATTTTTTTATGGTACACTTTCTTGAATACGCTAAGTAAAAAGTTTTCAAGGCTGCATGCAATAATAGTTTGTAAAAAGATTATATAAATTATATCATAATATATAATTAAAAATTTAGTTGCATCAAGATCAGAGCAAAGTTTGAGATACGTTTAGGGAATGGAGGAACTTAAATATAATTGTCATTTTTATCTGAAGATTAGCAATTTTATAGTTTTGAAAATCCTGTTTAAATTTCTCAACTTCAGCTTTGGTTGCCGATTGAGTAAAAGTGACGAACACCGGGAAATACGGTGATACACAAATTGGCGTGACTCGTGTTCTAACTTTTAAAGAGTTTTTGGAAAATTTGTCCTCCCTAGTTACTTTGTAAGTTACTGTACTTAATTTGCTGATGCCTCCACTTGTTGATTACAGAGTGCATCAACCATCAAATCTGTCGGTTTGCCGTGCATCAAATAGGTGCTGGGTTGTGTGATCGGTGTTGTTACAGTTTGGGCAGACTTCTTCTATTTCTTCATCAATTCTCGGCATTTATTTTTCATTAGTTCTTTTGTTTGAAATACGACAGTATCCGTTTTTGAGTAGTGCCTGGCTTGTTCTGCATACTCTTGGTAAGGAACTCTTTTTAATGTTTTTCTGGCAGTGCGCTTACAAAATTAGGATTTGGTCTGAGGTTTCTGCTGGTTTCCTTGACGGTCTGTGTATTTTGTTTTTTGTAGTCTTGTTGCTTCTTATCCGTCGATTTTTCTATTCGATAGCTAGTTTTCGTACTGTTAGCAGAGGTCTGATTTCAAGGCTGCATTGATTTTCGGTGGTTTGGCTGCATTTTTTGAAGTGCGGTCTGAAACAAAGCATCATGTGGAGTGGACCCCAAGTACTTTCGGCGTTTTTCCAAGTTTCAGCTTGCTGCCTTGCACGAGAACCTGAAGATTTTTGTTTGCCTGAGGCAATTTTTATGCGGCATCTAGTGGTGCAAAGTTCCGCTTCGCATCTAGTGGTACAAAGTTCCGCTTCGCGAGTGCTTTTTCATAACTCCTTATGTTCCTTATGGTCATGCGATTTATTTGATTTTAAAATTTTTAGCAAAATCACTTTTGGATCTTGAATTTTTGGAATATCATTTTTTGACCAAAACTTCACTTTTGCTCATTTTCATCTGTTTGTTATGAGAAAGAAATGAATGTAGTTTTGTGGAGCAAGATTTTTTCTTGTATTTTACGAAATTTTTTTTTTCATAAAAAAATTGCAAAATGAAATTTTCAGTCGATAAGTTCTTCAACAGAATTTATACAATTATTTCACTTTCGTACTTCGTACGTTTTTTCAAAAAATTCAAAATTTGTTTTTAATTTTAAATCGCAAGTGGTGCGAAGCTGTGCTTCACCTCTGTGTAAAATTTATTTTGTCGAACAAGTGGTTTCCGTTTTTTGTCAATTTGCTACGTTGCACTGTTATGCTTATGTTTTTTCTTAAGACTTAAAAAAATTGAAAAAGTTTTCAGTCGAAAACTAGTTTGAAATTTTTGATTTTTGGTCTTATATTGAGCGAATATTTTTGAATAATTTATCTGCAAAAACGGTTTTTTTTAATCATTGTATGACACCGCGCTAAAATAAGACTATTTTGTTAAGATTATGGTCGGAACATCCTGTGCTACTTGGACAGTTTTCGGCTATTCAAAAGTTGTTCCAATATCGAGAAAAGTAGATTAGAGATTTTTTATTTTTAGTCTTATTTCGTGCGAATAAAACGAGCAAGGAGTTTTAGAGTAGCTTAATTTCGAAGCTATTCAAGAGCTTAATTAATGCTGTGAAAAGCTAGTTGTGCTCGTGAAAAGTAAGTTTTTCTGAGTTTTTAGAGCCTTATTGAAATCAAGATTCTGAAAACTTTGAAAACCTTTGTGCATTTTTTTTTACTTTTGTTTGTCTGGCCATTTTTCTAATTTTACTATGACTGCCGAATATGCCCAGGCTATAGTTTTTCTTTCCTTTTTTTGAGATTCTTTCATCACAACACGCTTTAAAACAAGTCAAATTTGATTTTTTTTGTGTTTTTCAACAATATGTGCGGAAGTTTCTGTGTTACTTGGACAGCAAATTGCTATTCTAAAAGTTGTAACCAGCATCGAAAAAAAAACGGGCTGAAACTTTTTGAATTTTAGTCTTAAATTCGTGGGAATAAAGTGAGCTTCTTTGAGTTTTAAGCGCTTCTTTGGAATCAAGAATTTCAAAAACTCAAACTACAGGTTTTCTGTGTTTGGGCCATCTTTCTAAAAAAATGTTACACAGTTTGCCTGTTTTACTATGCCTGTCGATTATGCCTAAGCTCTAGTTTTTTGTTCTTTTTTGAGATCATTCTATCACACAATGCAGAAAAATTAGGTAAGTTTGAAAAATCTTCTCTGCTTGGTTTTTATGACTTTGGTCGAACATTTTTTGCTACTTGCACCGTAGCCGGTTTTCTTTTTTTGTTTTCATCTCAAAACCAGGTACCACAGTTAATCGCCGGATTGGATCGAGCGATTATCAAACTGGAGCCCTTTCAATTGTGACTTGAACGACTTCTAAAAAAATGAAAAAAGTAGCTGTCGAGAAAAAATAGTTTATTTTTTTGGTGTTTGTTCTAATATCGAGCGAATAAAGTGATCGAGCAGGCGTATTTATGCTTAATTTAGGCCGTTGAAAATAGTCCGTTTGTTTGTAATTTTATTTTAACTCGAGTGAAAGTAGTTTTTACCGCCATTTTGGAAATCAGAAGTTCAAAAATTTAAGCAGAAAGAAATTTTTTTTGATTCATAATTTTTTTGTAGTAATTTTTTGTCCAAAAACTGTTCTCCTTACCACTGCCCAAATTTGGTATCAATTCTAATTTAATGTTGATAGTTGTCGGTTTTGTGATTTTTCTCAAATTTTTTTAAGTTTAATTTCGTGCGAATAAAACGAGCGAGGAGGCTTACATTAGCTTAATTTATGTTGTGAAAAGCTAGATTTACTCGTGAAAAGTGAGTTTTGAGAGCCTTTTTGAAATCAAGATTCTGAAAACTTTGAAAACTTTTGTGCATTTTTTTATTTTTGTTTCTTTTTTGCCATTTTTCTAATTTTAATATTACTGTAGAATATGCCTAGGTTTTAGTTTTCCGTTCCTTTTTTGAGATTCCTTTATCACACCACGCTAAAAAACAAGACTAATTTGATTTTTTTTTGTGTTTTTCAACACTATGTGCGAAAGATTCTGTGCTACTTGGACAGCAATTTGCTATTCTAAAAGTTGTAATCAGCATCGAGAAAAACAGGTATAAATTTTTTGATTTTTTGTCTTAAATTCGTGGGAATAAAGTGAGCTTCTTTGAGTTTTAAGCGCTTCTTTGGAATCAAGAATTTCAAAAACTCAAACTACAGGTTTTCTGTGTTTGGGCCATCTTTCTAAAAAAATGTTACACAGTTTGCCTGTTTTACTATGCCTGTCGATTATGCCTAAGCTCTAGTTTTTTGTTCTTTTTAGAGATCATTCTATCACACAATGCAGAAAAATTAGGTAAGTTTGAAAAATCTTCTCTGCTTGGTTTTTATGACTTTGGTCGAACATTTTTTGCTACTTGCACCGTAGCCGGTTTTCTTTTTTTGTTTTTATCTCAAAACCAGGTACCACAGTTAATCACCGGATTGGATCGAGCGATAATCAAGTTGGAGCCTTTTCAATCGTGACTTGAACGCCTTTTAAAAAAAATTTGAAAAAAATTGCTGTCGAAAAAAACTTGTTTATTTTTTTGGTGTTTGTTCTAATATCGAGCGAATAAAGTGATCGAGCAGGCGTATTTATGCTTAATTTAGGCCGTTGAAAATAGTCCGTTTGTTTGTAATTTTATTTTAACTCGAGTGAAAGTAGTTTTTACCGCCATTTTGGAAATCAGAAGTTCAAAAATTTAAGCAGAAAGAAATTTTTTTTGATTCATAATTTTTTTGTAGTAATTTTTTGTCCAAAAACTGTTCTCCTTACATCTGCCCAAATTTGGTATCAATTCTAATTTAATGCTGATAGTTGTCGGTTTTGTGATTTTTCTAAAATTTTTTTAAGTTTAATTTCGTGCGAATAAAACGAGCGTGGAGGCTTACATTAGCTTAATTTATGTTGTGAAAAGCTAGATTTACTCGTGAAAAGTGAGTTTTGAGAGCCTTTTTGAAATCAAGATTCTGAAAACTTTGAAAACTTTTGTGCATTTTTTTATTTTTGTTTCTTTTTTGCCATTTTTCTAATTTTAATATTACTGTAGAATATGCCTAGGTTTTAGTTTTCCGTTCCTTTTTTGAGATTCTTTTATCACACCACGCTAAAAAACAAGACTAATTTGATTTTTTTTTTGTGTTTTTCAACACTATGTGCGAAAGATTCTGTGCTACTTGGACAGCAATTTGCTATTCTAAAAGTTGTAACCAGCATCGAGAAAAACAGGCATAAATTTTTTGATTTTTTGTCTTAAATTCGTGGGAATAAAGTGAGCTTCTTTGAGTTTTAAGCGCTTCTTTGGAATCAAGAATTTCAAAAACTCAAACTACAGGTTTTCTGTGTTTGGGCCATCTTTCTAAAAAAATGTTACACAGTTTGCCTGTTTTACTATGCCTGTCGATTATGCCTAAGCTCTAGTTTTTTGTTCTTTTTAGAGATCATTCTATCACACAATGCAGAAAAATTAGGTAAGTTTGAAAAATCTTCTCTGCTTGGTTTTTATGACTTTGGTCGAACATTTTTTGCTACTTGCACCGTAGCCGGTTTTCTTTTTTTGTTTTTATCTCAAAACCAGGTACCACAGTTAATCACCGGATTGGATCGAGCGATAATCAAGTTGGAGCCTTTTCAATCGTGACTTGAACGCCTTTTAAAAAAAATTTGAAAAAAATTGCTGTCGAAAAAAACTTGTTTATTTTTTTGGTGTTTGTTCTAATATCGAGCGAATAAAGTGATCGAGCAGGCGTATTTATGCTTAATTTAGGCCGTTGAAAATAGTCCGTTTGTTTGTAATTTTATTTTAACTCGAGTGAAAGTAGTTTTTACCGCCATTTTGGAAATCAGAAGTTCAAAAATTTAAGCAGAAAGAAATTTTTTTTGATTCATAATTTTTTTGTAGTAATTTTTTGTCCAAAAACTGTTCTCCTTACCACTGCCCAAATTTGGTATCAATTCTAATTTAATGTTGATAGTTGTCGGTTTTGTGATTTTTCTCAAATTTTTTTAAGTTTAATTTCGTGCGAATAAAACGAGCGAGGAGGCTTACATTAGCTTAATTTATGTTGTGAAAAGCTAGATTTACTCGTGAAAAGTGAGTTTTGAGAGCCTTTTTGAAATCAAGATTCTGAAAACTTTGAAAACTTTTGTGCATTTTTTTATTTTTGTTTCTTTTTTGCCATTTTTCTAATTTTAATATTACTGTAGAATATGCCTAGGTTTTAGTTTTCCGTTCCTTTTTTGAGATTCCTTTATCACACCACGCTAAAAAACAAGACTAATTTGATTTTTTTTTGTGTTTTTCAACACTATGTGCGAAAGATTCTGTGCTACTTGGACAGCAATTTGCTATTCTAAAAGTTGTAACCAGCATCGAGAAAAACAGGCATAAATTTTTTGATTTTTTGTCTTAAATTCGTGGGAATAAAGTGAGCTTCTTTGAGTTTTAAGCGCTTCTTTGGAATCAAGAATTTCAAAAACTCAAACTACAGGTTTTCTGTGTTTGGGCCATCTTTCTAAAAAAATGTTACACAGTTTGCCTGTTTTACTATGCCTGTCGATTATGCCTAAGCTCTAGTTTTTTGTTCTTTTTAGAGATCATTCTATCACACAATGCAGAAAAATTAGGTAAGTTTGAAAAAACTTCTCTGCTTGGTTTTTATGACTTTGGTCGAACATTTTTTGCTACTTGCACCGTAGCCGGTTTTCTTTTTTTGTTTTTATCTCAAAACCAGGTACCACAGTTAATCACCGGATTGGATCGAGCGATAATCAAGTTGAAGCCTTTTCAATCGTGACTTGAACGCCTTTTAAAAAAAATTTGAAAAAAATTGCTGTCGAAAAAAACTTGTTTATTTTTTTGGTGTTTGTTCTAATATCGAGCGAATAAAGTGATCGAGCAGGCGTATTTATGCTTAATTTAGGTCGTTGAAAATAGCCCGTTTGTTTGTAATTTTATTTTAACTCGAGTGAAAGTAGTTTTTGGAGTTTTTAACGCCATTTTGGAAATCAGAAGTTCAAAAATTTTAACAAAGAATTTTTTTTGATTTATGATTTTTTGTAGTATTTTTTTTTTACAAAAACTGTTCTCCAGTTTGCCTATTGTAGTATGATTGTCGAATATGCTCATGTTTTAGTTTTTGTTCTGCTTTTTTCATAACACGCTTAAAAACAAGATTTGTGTTTTTAATAGTTTGGTTGGAATATACTGTTCAGCTCCTTAGACAGTAATCGGCTATTCAAACTTTGTAGCAATATCGAGAAAAACAGGTTTTTGATTTAAATCTTTATTCGACGGCTTACAATAGCTTACATTCATAGTTGTTCAGCTTACAAAAGTTTCATTTATGCCGCGAAAACCTAATTTTACTCCGCGAAAACCTAATTGTAAGCGCTTTTTTAGATTCAAGAATTTTTGGAAAAATTAAAGTGTGTGATTTTTTTTTAATTTTCTTTGTTTTTCTGAGCATTTTCTGACCATTTTGTGAAGACTCGAGCGATAATCAAGTTGGAGCCCTTTCAATCGTGACTTGAACGACTTAAAAAAAAATTAAAAAAAATTCCTGTCGAAAAAACTAGTTTATTTTTTTTGGTGTTTGTTCTAATATCGAGCGAATGAAGTGATCGAGCAGCTGTTTTTATGCTTAATTTAAGCCGTTGAAAATAGTCCGTTTGTTTGTAATTTTATTTTAACTCGAGTGAAAGTAGTTTTTTGGAGTTTTTAGCGCCATTTGGGAAATCAGAAGTTCAAAACTTAAAGCAGGAAGAATTTTTTTTGATTTACGATTTTTTTGTGTAATTTTTATTTACAACTGTTCTCCAGCTTGCCTATTGTACTATGATTGTCGAATATGCTTATGTTCTAGTTTTTGTTCAGCTCCTTTTGTCGTAACTTGCTAAAAAACAATCTTTGTGTTTTTTAGGACTTTGGTTGGAACATACTGTGCTCCTTAGACAGTAATCGGCTATTAAAATTTTGTAGCAATATCGAGAAAAACAGGTTTCAAGTTTTTGATTTTAAGTCTTAATTTGTAGGCTTACAATAGCTTACTTTCATAGTTTTTCAGCTTACAAAAGCTTAATTTATGCCGCGAAAACCTAGTTTTACTCCGCGAAAACCTAATTGAAATGGTTTTTCTGACAATTCTGAAGACTCTTACATAATTCTTGATGTTTTAGTTTGTTTTTCGAAAAGTCTGTAATAACAACTGATGTACATTCGTACACATTGTCTTTCGTAGTTACTTTGTAAGACCGGGGTTGTTACAGTTTGGGTAGACGTCTTCTATTTCTTCATCAATTCTCGGCATTTCTTGTTCATTAGTTCTTGTGTTTGAAATATGACAGTATTCGGTTTTGAGTTGTGCCTGGCATAGTCTGCTTGCTGTTGGTAAAGAACTCTCTTTTTCCTGTTTTTCTGGCAGTGCGCTTACAAAGGCAGGATTCGGTCTGAGGTTTCTGTTGGTTTCGTTGCCGGTCTGTGCGTATTATTTTTTTTTGTAGTTTTATTGCTTCTTTTCCGTCGATTTTTCTATTCGGTAGCTGGTTTTCGTACTTTTAGCGCAGGCCTGATTTCAAGATTGCATTGATCTTTGGTGCTTTGGCTGCAATTTTTTATGTGCGGTCCGAACAAGAGCATCATGTCGAGTGGACCTCCAAGTACCTTCGGCGTTTTTGCAAGTTTCAGCATGCTGCCTTGCTCGAGAACCTGACGATTTTTGTTTGCCTGAGCACACTGAAGTGTGAAAAAGTAACTGTCGACTTCGAAGCTGTTGACGTTTACTGGCTGGAAAAAGCTGCGCCTTGTTTCGATGTAGCTGTTGAGATTGTCAACAAGGTCATCTGGGTTGGGACCCGACGACGTGTAGATTGTCATTTCATCGGCGTAGATACCTTTGATTCCTTCACGAGGCACTGGAAAGTCAGCCATCTATAAGTTGAATCAAAAAGGCGAGAGGGCTTCGCCTTCGAAAATACGAGCATGCATTTCGCGTGGCCTAGATTTTTCCCGCGATCTGTTCTGCAAGTAGTTAATTATCCAGTGTTTGACGCTGTTCGGAGCTTGATTGAGCAGAACGCAATCGGCGAGGCAGCTGTGAGATCGAGGTCTATGGTCCAGGCAGAGTTGTTCTGCTTGAAACCGTTGGTGATATCGGCGACAATGTGGTGAAGGGCTGTGTTGGCTGAGTGATGCTTGCAGAAGTCTTGCTGTGTCGGTTATAACACAGGCGCTCTCGTTGAGACAGAACGATTCTTTCCATGATGTTGGTTTTAACACAGAGCAGGCTGTTGGGTATCCAGTTTTTGCCCACAGAATGTTCTTTACCAGGGTTGGGAAGAAGAATTACGGACTTTCTGCAGATGGCGAAGAGCTGGAAAGTGTTGCACAAATAACTGACGGCGAGAGGTCCAAGTTTTTTCAGGTACAGGCTGATGATCTCATCTGGGCCAGCCGCTTTCGAGGGCTTGGCACGTTTAATTGTTTGTTCCACATCTTCTGGTGTTTGTGTTGTAACGTTGTTCAGACGGATCTTGGCGGTTTGTCTTCTGATTTTGCGGAGGTTGTGACATCCTTTGGATCTAATGCTTGATGAGCGGAACTGTTTGCCAAACATGTTGCTGAGGTTGCTCGAGTCGTTTAAGGTTTGCCTTGGAAGCTGATACCTTTGTTGTCAGGAGCAGAAGCTTACTGTCTGATTTGCTTGACAGTGTTTCCAGATATGCGCCGATTTTGTGCGCATAGAGAAGCTTCTTTCTACTTGCTTGTCTTGCTTGTCGTCGTTGACGATTTTGGTGCTTCTAGCATTCAAAGCCGCAATACCTGGGTCAGAAGGGTTGTCAGTGCAAAGTCTATCGCACAGGTTTGCAGCTCAGAGGCTTCAGTCAGAAGGCGGCTCAGCTCGACGTTTTTCACTCTTCCGCGAGGGATGTGGTCAGAAGCCTTGTTCACGATGTGCCTGAAATTCTTGTCGCCACTGATGGCAGCACGACGGCGCTGGAGTTTATCATGTTCGCCTTCTCTCTCTTTGGCAAAGATTCTGAAACATCTTCTGGGGTTGACGAATGTCTTGTGTTCCTCGAGATGAAGACTGCCGCAGATTGGGTGGCCGCAGGTTAGCTCTGTCATGGCGGCCCACTAGGCAATTGTGGCAATGTCGCTACTTGCCAGTGAGATGACGGTAGAGGTTTCTGGGACATTTGCCGGAAAGCAGGTAGAGACATTTTCTTTCATTATGACCCAGTCAAAGACGATGATTTTTTCTGCAATTTGTCGCCCTTTGTGTCTGTGGTTCCTTTTGTGTCACAGATCTCGCTGTGGGTGTTAATGTCTCCGAGAAACAGAGCGTGGATACTGTGCTGCTCTTGGGTAATTTGGTCTCTTGAAGTGCTGCAATTGAGACATTCTTCTCCTCCTTGCGGTGGAGGGTCACGTCGGTTTTCCCTCTGAGTCCATTGCAATTCAGTTGGAGAATCTTGAAATCTACGGTGTGCTCTTTGAAGACGGTGGGTGCGGATGGGGGTCTGGTTGTGATTCGGTTGTTGTACATTTTCTTCATCAAAAATGTCTTTGTCTTTTGTGCTGTTCAAGCCCCTGAGGGCTTCAATTGGATCCAGTGCTTGCAGTTGTTGCAGAGGACTGATTAGGAGTTCCAGGCTAAATGCTTTGTGCAGACTCCGCTTGGCCACTTTGGCTCAGGGTTTGATTCAATGCCGGCTCTGAGGAGAAAGTTGTGGAGCAGAGTGGCCGGAATGTGCAGCTCGCAAACAATAAAAAAGACAGAGAGATAGAGGGTATATTGTGTCCCATTGGCCGAGGTATCGGGTGTTACCCATGTAGACGCTGAACACTTGAGAACCTGGGGATATATTTCACATATAGAACATGGATGTATTCCGCGCTGAAGTTTGTAACCAATCGAATCGAGACAGATTAACTGATTCTTATACTCCGGACTAGACTCAAATCAAAAATATTTGGTTTCATTCGATTGATTTATAAATTTAAGGACCCTTAGATAGAAAAATTGACTCACACTAAATGCTGTCGGAGCGTTCAGAGTTTCGCCCATGTAGTGTTTATGTAGTTAATTAGAAGCCAATCAGAAACCGTTTGTGGCTAGGAGGCTTGAACCATCGTTCATATTTAGCCCGATTTAAAGAGGTTAGCCTTCTATTGTTCATTCAATATTTCAATATTATTCTTTCAATGTCAATTCAATATTTTTATCCGTTATTTTGAATTTCGCCAGTTTTTATTGGCCATCAGTTTTGTCTGCTTGTTCAGCTCTTGGTTTATTAAAAAGTGGTTGGTCTGAGCTGCTAAAATGCTTTTAAGCAAATTTTCAAATTTTGCTTAAACTGATGATTTTTTTATGCTGTGATGCTTTTATCAAAGTTTTTTCTAAGACTTATTACCAATTTGCACGCCTTGAAAAAAATCAGCCGCGTTCTTTTTTTTATCAAACTGGGTCGGCTTGGTTTTGAGGAGATTTCATTTTTTCCTTGATGTTCGCTGATTTTGCACAGAATTTTCTTCATCCATCAGCTTTTCGTGCAATGTTGATGAAAAGGGATGAGCAGCCGCGGCTGAGTTGGTAAGAGGCGCGGTCTTCAATTTCGAAGGTCCTTTTTTAATCGCGCTTTGGTCACGGTTGGAGGGAGTCCCTGTGTGATCCACCTCCTCAAGGTGGGATCGGCTACAGGGAAATGGATGACATATGTCTCCCCTAAGGATGCATGGCGAGGAAGTAAGGGCCGGTGCAATTTGAAAAAGGTTTCTGACACTTACTGAGATTTTGCAAAATTTCTGAAAGTTATTTCGGATTAGTGTATTTAGTGTCATGTATTATTTTGAATTTTTTGTTTCGAGTTCATTTAAAACTCATTTGCTAAAAAAGAAGGCAATGAACCCCCTCCCTTTAAAAAATAAAATGGCGCAAAAAACATAAACGCCTTTCTTTTTGAAAATGGAATTTAAGGAATAGGTTAATAGATTTCCCAGCGGGATGAGAAAAATTTCTTCTTTCATTTTTCTCAATTTGGATCAATTCTAGTACAAAGAAACTATCATAAACTATCCCTGAAATTCAATGAGCTTTAAAACGTGTTTTTTTTCCTGTTTTCCTGTGTTCATCAACTCTTTTCTGTTGGCTAAGTTTTTTTGTTTTAGTAGAAAGTTTGTTTTTTTAGCCATTTTTTACTTAGATTTTTGTAAAATTGTTCCTAATTTATGGTTTCATTTTTTCTTCAGCTTATTTGTTTCTTTTTATTTAACGAAAAAATATATATCAAGGCAACCTTTCTGATAGGTTTTCCTGGTAGTCTTTTCCACTAATGTTGACTTACTTGAACTTGAAGTTTCTAATAGTGCTTTTTGAACATTACTTGGGGAGTAAATGGTTTTTTTTTATCCGATTAGTCTAATAATGAACGGAGGGTGGATTACAAATTTTAACAAGCTTCAAAATGTTAGGATGCTTTCTGCGCTTTAAATTGAGGGCTCTTTTTCCTCTCACCTCACTCAAACATGATTTTTATGCTCTAACGAGTGGTTTTACAAGGTTAATTATGAAGACCAAATATGTTTGTCATGGCCTAATTAGTCATGACAATCGGACAAAGTGAACAGTAACTTCAAACATAAAAATTTGCAGGTGGGGGGGAAAGGAAAAAGAGCCAAATTGAGTTCTAGGCTTTCTGTGTTTCTAGAGCAACGGAAATGGAGAGAATCATCACAATAGACGGGGAGAGAAGTAAGACAACTCAGGCAGCTAGAGCCATGCTAATCAAGCTCAGGGCATCCTACGATCGAGACGTCGATCATATCATGGTCAGTACAGAGAGCCAGATGTTTTTTAAATTTGTATTTACTCGTTTATTGAGGAGAATAATTGGCTCTTTTTCCTTTTCCCCCTACCTCACACGAGCATCTATTTCATGGTGTAACGAGTGGTTTTACAAGGTTAATTATGAACAGCAAATATGTTTGCCATGCCCTTATTAGTCCGTATGCTAATTTTCATAACAATCGAACAATGTGAACAAATTTTTCATTGTAAAGTTTTGCAGGTGGGGGGGGGGGGGGGGGGGGTGAGGAAAAAGAGCCGAATAATTTAACTACATGATTATTTAATCAATTAAATTGCATCACTGCATAATTTAATCAGTAATTTTGGCTCTTTTTCCTTTCCCCCCAACTGCAGTTTTTTATAATTATAATTACTGTTCACATTGTTCGATTGTCATGAAAAATGACATGCAGACTAAATAGGCCATGGGAAACATATTTGGGCTTCATAATTAAGAATAATTTTTCGTCCTTGAACTATCCCTTGTGGCACTCCACGATTCAAGGTTTCCTATTCGTAAGTTTTTTTTGTCAATTATAGTGCCTGTTGACGATTTTTCGAAAAGTGTTACAGCCGCTTTTGAGAAAGCCATTTGTTCATTTTTTTGAAAAAAATTCGTGAGATATTGAATTGAACGCTTAAGCAAGATCCAAAAAACAGCTGCTGTAAAAGTATTATTGTTTGTTCATTTAACCTCTGATCTTTACTGATCGTTGACCTTTAAGTTGTTAATTTATACACCTGCCAAAAGCGCAACGGCTTTTGGTAGACTCGGAATTGGTCACTATCTTTTATGATACGTAACAAATCAACCGAAACCAATTCAATCTTTTAATCCTCTCTTACCTTAGTTAGCATCACCGTCTTTTATTTAGTCTTAAATAAAAGCCTACAGATTTTAGTAGGAATCTTAATCATCCGTAATCTTAATCTAGTCTTAGTTTAAGTACACTCTTATACAACTACGAGTGGTATCCTAACTTTTTAACATGGCGCAGTCTAACGAATCGAATCTACGTGGATTAGAGTTTTTTTGGAACAACTCATCAAACGAAAATCAACATGACTGGGAAAGGTGGGCGGAAAAGTTTCAATTGACAATTATTGCGAAAGACTCCGTAGACATCGAAGATGTAATTAAGCCACCGATAAGAAACGAACTAACTTACCCTACGACAGAACCACCGGACCCATCCGAGGATCAGGCCCGTCGGGCCGAAAAAGAGGAACATCACAGAGTAGCAGTACAAAATTATAACGAAGAATTAAGAAGGAGAAGGGCGGAAGATAACGCCAAATTTAACGGACTTCAAATCGGAGACATTGACAAGAAGCTAAAATTACAGTTATACCTAGCACTCGGAAAAGAAGGACAGAAATGCTTCTCCCATAAAAATCCTGGCAAAAGAATTCTGGATATCAATTTCGCAGAATTTTGGGAACTATTAAAAACTACTTTCACGATCACTACAAACCTAACATACGAAAGGTTTAAATTTTTTGGCCGAAGACAGAAAGAACATGAGTCCTTAGAAAAATTCCATGAAATTCTTTCAGAACTAGCAAAAAATTGTAAACTGGGGGAACTCGAGTCAGAACTAGTAAGAGACATTTTCATCACAAACATGAGAAATGTCGAGATCCAAAAGAAACTATGTATAGAATACTTGACCCCAGAAAACGTACTATCTTACGTATTAGTTCACGAAAAAGGTACTAAAATCCATCAACAGTATCTAAAATTCCCAACTTACAACCCAGGACCAAGACCACAATACGTGAAGAACGAACCAACCCTAAATATCGTCGAAAATAACAAATGCCGCAATTGCGGTCGGCAATTCAAAAAAGGACACCTATCCACATGCCCGGCTAGAGATAGAAACTGCAATACGTGTGGACGGAAAGGACATTTTGCCAAACACTGTAGGAGTTCAGCAAAAACACAAACTAACATCGTCGATCAGAATCGTGTACCCCAAGAAAACGATAATATCCGGACCAACCCGCAGGAAAATCCCGAATTTGAGGTTAACTTAGACGACTTCCTAGTTCTAGCCGTTGACTTCCTAGTTCTAGCCGATATCTATCATAAACTTCCTTAGTAAATACATTGCTTTACACGGGATACCTAGAACCATTAGAACAGATCAAGGATCTGGTTTTATCTCCAAGGAAGTTAGAGAATTCTGACACGATCACAACATAAAGGTGATATTTAGCCCAGTGGGTGATCATAGAGCTACCGGACTAGTGGAACGTCTAATCAGGACCATTAAGGAAAGACTCTTGGTTATGGCACAAGAACGTCCAAAACCTTCACTAGAATCTGCACTCCTGAAAATAATAAAATGCTTAAGAACAGTAACCCAACAGTCGCTTAACTGCTCTCCTTTCGAAGCACATTTTGGTAGATCCCCTAACACCATCTGGCATAATTTGGTCAAATCACCCTCTTCGAATAACCTTGATTGGAATAAAACTTTGTTATGTATAGATAAGGGCAAAAAACTAATGAGCCGAGAGCGAAGACACGACTGGGACGCCCCCGACGATATAGAAGATGGAGAAGTTGATGAAAACTCATCATCCTCGGAGGATATCTCAAATGCTGTGAGATATGTACCAACCAGTGCTGGATCCCCAGTAAAAGTGCTCTCTCGGTCAGAAAAAAGAGATGCCTTGGGCATAAAGGACTCAATTCTGAACAACCCGTCGGGTAAGACCATTGTTTATCGAAAAATCCAAGATAGAACGAAAAATGAACCATACTATAGAGTACTCAAGGACGAAATCGTAAGGGAATCAGATCACACTGTGACTTTAAAAAATGGTAAAATAATACGTAAATCTGATTTAGCCATTAAAAGACAGTGCACCCAGAAGAAACCAAGTCCAAGAAAACGAGACCAACTGGTTAGATTTTATGCGACTAAAGGATTGAGGAAAACTGCAAAACCACCAAGAAATGTCGGATTTAAAAGCTCAAGAACAACCCAAAAGAAAAGAAATCTTCAGTGGAAATTCGAAGAGCTTGATATTGCGAGACGAAACGCGGCCATGAACAGCTCTAGGGAAACTCTTCTCAGAGAGGAAGAAGAACAGAGAAAGAGACTGAGAACCCCGATAGGCCTCGAAAGTGACCAAGAATCAAGCCCGTCGGGCAAACCCGACCTTCATAAAAGTCGTTTAAATGAACCCGGAGTGATGATCGAACCACATGAAGAGATTTCAGACGACAATGCTAGCGACTTAATTTCACTAAAAGACCTCAAGGATAAAACATTACTCGAAGCTACAAAATCAGACGAACACCTAATCTCCGAACGAACAGATCCTAAGCTAGAAATATCAGACCACGTTGATCAGAAGGTCGATTTAGATGCGATTCCTTTGATCGACTTGGATTCTGGCGATAATGAAAGAGACTCACAAGCGATCCCACAGTTGATTCTCTTGGACACTGTGGAGGAGGCCAATAAAGCGAGTCAAGAAATGCCGTTTCTTCCAGAGAATCCCGGAGGAGAGTTTTCCAAGTCGACTGAAGAACCAATCGCCATGGCGGGGACGGAATCCAAACAAATACACTCTGACCGTACCACGAAAACACAGAAATTGTCCGGTACCGCTAAAAGAAAGGCGTCATCACCAATGAAATCACCACCCTCGAAAAAATTGTCAGAAATTTTTACACGTCAGAACACCAGACCTATGCGAACTAGGCAGCCTCCCAAGATGCTAGGTGAGAGAGTGTTTACCAGTGTAGTTGATTTAACTGATGAAGATCGTGATGCTCCAGAATTTGGTTCACCTAGTTTAGTCTCAGCATGCTCAACGTTAGAAGCAACTACCGTAGAAATGGAAAGCCATCATGTCGACCTAGTAGACCTGACAACATTAACACCACCTTCATCATCGCGTCCTACTATAGTTCACTTGCGGGAAGAAAACTATGCGTACCCAAGTGACCCGAAGCCCTCGAAAACAGATGATCAAAAGACTCCTGAAAAGTCAAATTTAGCCCTGATGTCTGTTCCACGAAATTTAACCCATCGGGCCTACCTTATGAAACCTCAACTTCTACATTTGTCCCCATTGTACCTGACCCAGACTGGCTGAACACCTCCTCTATCATTTCGGCGATAGAACTCCTTGGACGGCCAATGACGCTGGAGGAGTTAAGGAGATGGACAATAAACAAGGCAGCAAATCGGGAAACTAATTAGATGTAGGAGCTCCAATCCAGATGTTATCATAAACGTTCATGAACTCTCAAAAACTTCATTACAAAACTTTTAGTACCTTTAGTATCTTGTTTATTGTTGAATGCTATTAACATTCCATTGCCATAGAGTCATACAAACTTCCAGTGCTGTCATATTAAACCAAAAAGATGATTGGTAACACTTATAATCTTGCTTTAGCCATATAATTTCGCCGAAATGTCGGTAAAATTCTTTTCACCCATTGGGCGCTACCACCGGATAACCATTAGATTTATCCATGCTAGTATTATCCACTTATTTTGCCTATTCTAAGGATAACTCCCTGCCTACCTTACTGCTCAATTTACCCTGGTGCTATTCCAGTTTCTTGCTCGCCCATAGTAACCAGTCTATATTTATTTCACCCGACGAAAACATACTATTCGATCTAAGGTGCTTTGTTTTTGAATTTTGTTATTGCTGAAGAACATGCTTTCCGGCCCATCGGGCCCGTTCATCTGTCTTTTCCGTACCGTACACCCGCTCTTTCGACCTGATAACCGTGCAATTTTACCTAGTATACAATACGCTTTCTTGGCCCTCGGTGCTTTACCAAGTCTGTGTTCCTACTGTTCTAGATCCACTCTCGGGGGTCCTAGACAATGCGCCTACTTAGTCATTTATTCTAGCGCTTAATTACTTTTGTTTTGTTCTCCTCTTGTGAGGCGAAAGGGATAGATTATAGATAAATTTTCGCGGGGAATGTAAAAGTATTATTGTTTGTTCATTTAACCTCTGATCTTTACTGATCGTTGACCTTTAAGTTGTTAATTTATACACCTGCCAAAAGCGCAACGGCTTTTGGTAGACTCGGAATTGGTCACTATCTTTTATGATACGTAACAAATCAACCGAAACCAATTCAATCTTTTAATCCTCTCTTACCTTAGTTAGCATCACCGTCTTTTATTTAGTCTTAAATAAAAGCCTACAGATTTTAGTAGGAATCTTAATCATCCGTAATCTTAATCTAGTCTTAGTTTAAGTACACTCTTATACAACTACGAGTGGTATCCTAACTTTTTAACAGCTGCAGACATATCTCCATTGCGACCATTGAAAATCATTAAATAGCCTTTTCTTTAGCAATTCGCCAGAAAGTTCATAAGAAACGAGTACACACATACACGCCGTAATTGCAATAAAAATGCTTACCTTACGAATCGATAGTTCGAAAATATCAAAAGTTTCACTTCGATCAGTAACAGAAAAAGTTTCGAATTTTTCTAAGCAGCTAGAATAGATATTATCATTTACTATGATTGCGAACGCAAGTGTCTTGTAATCGGGAATTAGACTTTTTTTACCGCAAACTATTTTTCTTATAAACTTACGTAAACTTGCTTTTTTTATTGAAGGTTGAAACTTTCCGGGCTCCTTTGCATTTGTCCTAGAGCTAATGCCTTGCGTTTGCACCCTAAGGCCGGGGGTTCGGCTGCTGGTGGGACCTTGTTTTCTTTTCAGTATGTATGCAATTGAAGAAATATTTGTGGCAAAAATTGAATTGTCGGACTTTCGTTTGTCTGCTTATGTTTTGTCGGCTTAGTTGCCACATCACTGAGTTTTTTGTGTGCTGTTAGCAATTGTCATGGTAGTTGCTTGTGTGTTGCATTGTAATTTCAAGGGGAGCTTGAAACTTTTTAAAATTTTCGTATAAGCTCTTTTTGGTTTTCGGCTCAACGGTGTCTGCTTATAGATTGTCGGCTTGGTTTCCGCTTCGGAAGTTTTGTTCCGTTGCCATTTTTTAAACTCAAATGACTTGCTTGGCATGTTTTCCTAGATTTCTTGTTTGATAAAAACAGGTATTTTGAAAATGTTTGGGATTGGGTTTCTTTATTTTGTTTTGAGACGATTCGGAAAATTTTTTCACTTTTTTGCATAAATGTCTATCAAAAACTGGGCTCTTTTTCTTTCCCCCCCCCCACCTGCAAATTTTCATATTTGAAGTTTCCGATCACTTTGTCCGATTGTCGTGACAATTGGCATGCATACTAATTAGGCCATAACAAGCATATTTGGTCTTCGTAATTAACCTTGTAAAACCACTCGTTAGACCATAAAGTTCATGTTTGAGTGAGGTGGGGGGAAAAGGAAAAAGAGCCAAAAACTGTATCAAAAAATGTAAAAACAATGTCCAATTGTATCTATAGTTTTAATTCCTTGTGCCATTTTTTGGAGAATTGTTTTGATTTGAGCATGAAAAGATAAACTTGAATCAAGAATAAGGCCTAAATATTTGCATTCTGATTTTTTGGCTACATAATGCCCATTAATGCCCACTTGGGCGAAGTAAAATTGGATATTTTAGACATAAACAAAAATTTTAGTCAAAATACCGATGCGCTCAGCTCGGATGGTTTGCATCCTTCTGATGGGGGTGTTGAAATTTTGGTGCAAAGTTTTAGAGATTATTTTAGGGGTTCTGATATTAATGCAAACACATGTGAGATTACAACCCGCCCCAGAATGAAGCAAACCCATTAAGCTTGTAAAACCACTCGTTAGACCATAAAACTGATGTTCGTTTTCGGGGGGAAAAGGAAAAAGAGCCGTAATTTTTTTTACCCATGCGGGGTTGGTGTATTACGGTGCTCATAGTTGGCATAGTTCTATAGAACAGCAAACATCACGTGTTGGTGCCTGCAGATTCAAATGTCAAATGAATGCATGTTTGGGGGAAGGGGAGGGGGTTGGATGTTTGGTTTTATCCTTCGGTTAATAACCAGTTGTTCATATTTCAATCCAAAATTTGAAGTAAAACTTGTGTAAATTTTGGTGTATATTTAGAGCTAGAATTCCTTTTGAGACGTAGATTCGATGCCTCGAGCTCGAATGCATGATTTCTAATTTCCCGAACTTTTGTGTTCTACTCACAGACTTTTCAATGTGAGTCATTTCTTCATCAGATGATTTGACTCTCAGTTCTGCTCTCGTTTCTGACTTTCTTCTTGATTATATTCGCTCGCATCTTGGATAATTTTTTAAACTTATTTCCTATTTACCGCACAATTGACATTAACCTCTGTGTTCATAAATTTGCGGCAATTTATATCGAAAAGTGCGGGAAGGCATAGCATCAGGCGAAGTGAATTTTAGAAGCAACAAGCCAACATGCAGTCTCTTTACCCCACAAATGGATGGTCCCATTTCGGGAACCCTTTCATGGGTGCGGCGCCTCCACCATCCTACGCGCATCAGTTCCTGACGTCGCAGGCTGTAGCACCCACTGATCCCTTCACTCTTGCCCGTCTGGGGGCGGCTCTACCCTCGACCTATCAGACTATTCCGTCGATGTTGGGTGGACATGGTGGTGCGCAGTTCATGCCTCAATCACAAGTGAATGCGTCGTTTGGCACTGGCCAGCTCAATGTGCCACCTCTGCCTGTTCCTCCAATTTTCTTCGAGCAGATGCAGGGACAAGAGGTACATTGTAGTTTTCCATTGCCCAAATAAAGCGCTTTGTTTTTAAGATTCAGTTAATAAGGGATCAGTTATACAAGGGAAAGGGCCAACATACGGGCTTTTCAGCGAGAACCGCTGTTTTTACTTGACATGTTTTATATTCATTAATAGAATCCAAGCTGCGTACAACTGTCTAAGTGTGTTCTTTAGATTTCCTTATTTCACTTATATAAGTTACAAATTTAACAAAGACGAATGATGATACGGCCGCTCGGCTGTTTTCCGCCCCCCCCCCCCCCCCTGGTAAAATTGCATTATAAAACTACCTAAAATTTGTTCATACGGCAATTTGTATGTGAGAAATTTTGTAATAAATTTGTTCACGCGACTACGCTTGATGGCAGTATAGAACATCAAAAGTCGGCTCTTTTCCAGTTCCCTCCTTTTAATTGTTTCTAAAATACAATATATGAAAGTCTATTTAAAATGACTTTTCATGTTATAAATTGCTGTGAAACGTCAACGTGAACAGGTGAACAAATATGTACAACAATTCTTACATACAAAATGCCGTGTGAACAATTTTTGAGCAGCTTGTTTGCAATTTTACGAAGGGGGGCTGGAAAAGAGTCCAAAAGTCAATTTAAACAGACAAACAAAATTTCGGAAAAAACCAAAGGGGGAACTGGATTTTTCCCGGTTCCCCATATTTCAATTTTTCCATAGTTTTTTTACGTGTTATTATGATGAATTAGTATGAAATGAAGTTCCTACTAGATTTTAAATTTAAGACGAAGAAAAAAGTATATTCCACAACCCCCCGCACCTTTGAATTTCTAGTTTTGAAAAATGACTTTATTATTGTCATGATGCAATGAAACTTGGCATGGCGAACAAACTAACAATTGTGAACAGATCTGTTTTTCGTACTTTACATCGCCACATTACCCATATAGCCATAATTACATGAAAAACAACTATAAAAGTAGAAAAAGTGAGAGGTAGGGCGGAAATTGGAAAAAAGCCCTAAAAATTTAACTTTTGATCCAATTTTCCTAAAAATTGAGTCGGTTTCTTTCAAAAAGATGTGAACTGTAACAAATTATTGAAATGCCGAAACCTTTAAAGGGATTTAGTTTTTTCGCTTTTCGTTTACTTCGTTAACACGATGTTGAAATTTCCCCGAGCAGACTAGTGTCCCCGTGCTATTTCGAAATTTCTATTTACAGTTTGTTGACGTGTTATTAAAACAAATTGCGTGATATTTCGCTGTGAAGTATGGAGAAAATATCCGTTCACATTAGTTACTCTGTTCACTGCGAGAAGTTTCATTGCAATATGACATGGTTGTGACGTTTTTTTGACAGGAAAAATAAACTAAGGCTCTTTTCCGCCCCCCCCCCCTTTGATGTTATCTGAAATTCAATATAAAGTCTATTTAAAATGAATTTGTCTAGTTTTACGAGGGGAGTGGGTTAATGGAAAAATGCGTGGGTGAGTTACTTCGAATTTGATTTTTCATTTTTTTTTGAAATCTGTATCTATCTATACTATATTTAATCTATACTATATTTAAATGCGAGTAACAGCTATCTCCCATGTTTAAGCATAAAAATTTCTCATATTTAACAAATGAATTTTTTCATGCTTAAGCTATATCATATATTGCAATGCTTAAGAAAATTAAGAAAAGTTTTCATTTAGCTTTCCGCACGGTCATTAATTTTTCAGTATTTTTTTTCGGGGCCAAATTAAGTCTGTCTGTCAATCTGTCTGTATACCTTCTCTTTTAATTAATTTGATTATGTCTGTCTACCCGTCTCCTAATTTTTAAACTTTCATCTATCTTCTATTATATATTTAAATGCAGGCTTCACTATCTCGCCATGTTCAAGCTTATTCAACGTATTGTTTTACGTGTTTAACAAATGAATTATTGCAAGTTTAAGATATATCGTATATTGCAATGGTTAAGGTTTTTTCGATTTTTTAGTTTAATTGAAATTCGTTTGCTGAAAGGAAGATAAAGAATGCTCTCTTTTTAAGAGAAGGAATTGGCGCAAAAAACGAATGTGAATTAGAGCTAATAAATTTCCCAGCGGAATCAAAACTTTTTGGTTTAATGCAGTTCTCTCAAATTGGGTCTACTTTAGCGGAAAAATGTCAATTATAAACGATTCTTGGGCTCTTTTCGAGTTCCTCGCTTAACAACTTTAAAATTGCTCATAATTTGTTGATACGGCAATTTGCATCTAGGAAAAATTATCACATTTTAAAAGTTTTTTATGCTAACACGTTTTGTAGCAGTTTAGAACATCAAAAATCATTTCTAATAAGCTTTAAAAAATCAAATTCCAAGAAAAATTAAATGAAAAAACGAAAAGAGCAGATTCTTGAAAGTCAGAGAGGTATGAGTCCAATAGGGATTAGTGCATTTTGTTTCATGCATTAATTTGAGTTAGTTTTCTATCTGTTTGATTCGAGTTAAAGTTCATTTGCTAAAAACAATGCAAACAATTTTCTCCGACGAAAGCGGAAATGATGCAAAAAACGGACTCTTTTTCAGTTTTCCATTGTTCCACACGTTTTGATGCAGTTTGTAACATGAAAATTCGTTTTAAATAGACTTCTTATATTGAGTTTCAAAAAACATTAAAAGGGGGACTGGAAAGGAGCCACGGCTTTTTTCCATTTCGCACCACTCATAAAATGTATACGTAAAGCTGTTCAAAACTTGTTTGCTCTGCATTTTGCATGTAAGAAATCTTATAACAATCTGTTCACTTGTTCACGCTCAAACGTTTTAATTCAGTTTATAACATGACAATTCTTTTTAGATAGATTTTCATAAATTAAGTTTCATAAAAATTGGCTTTGTTCCACTTCCCCCCACATTTGAATTTCAGTTTTGAAAAACTTCATTGACAATGCCATAATATAAGGAAATGTTGCATGTTGAACAAACTAATTGTGAACAGATTTTTTTTTTTCATACTTGGTCTTGGTGATTTTTTTCAGTAAATGTCTTAATGTTTGTCTTCGCTCAACTTTGATTTTTCGCAAATGGAATTAAGTCAACTTGCATGCGTTCATACGCAGTTTATGAAAATATCATTACGTGAAATTTGTTGTATAAACAAAACTAGTTAATCTTTTACGCTAACACGTTTTGTAGCAGTTTAGAACATCAAAAATCATTTCAATTAAGCTTTAACAAATCAAAATCCAAGAAAAATTAAACGAAAAAACGTAAAGAGCAGATTCTTGAAAATCGAAGAGGAATGAGTTCAATAGGGATTAGTGCATTTTGTTTCATGCATTAATTTGAGTTAGTTTTATATCTGTTTGATTCGAGTTAAAGTTCATTTGCTAAAAACAAGGCAAACTGTTTTCTCTAATCACGAAAGCGGAAATGATGCAAAAAACGGACTCTTTTTCAGTTTTCCACACGTTTTGATGCAGTTTTTAACATGAAAATTCGTTTTAAATAGACTTTTTATATTGAAATCCAGAAAACATTAAAAGGGGGACTGGAGAAGAGCCACGGTTTTTTTCCATTTCGCACCCCTCATAAAACGTATACGTAAAGCTGTTCAAAATTTTTTCGCTCTGCATTTTGCATGTAAGAAATCTTATAACAATCTGTTCACTTGTTCACGCTTAAACGTTTTGATTCAGTTTATAACATGACAATTCTTTTTAGATAGATTTTCATAAATTAAGTTTCATAAAAATTGGCTTTGTTCCACTTCCCCCCACATTTGATTTTAAGTTTTGAAACACTCCTTTAACGTTGTCATAATGTAAGGAAATGTTGCATGATGAACAAACTAGTTGTGAACAGATTTGTTTTTTTTTTCATACTTAGTCTTGGTGATTTTTTTCAGGAAATGTCTTAATGTTTGCCTTCGCTCATCTTTGATTTTTCGCAAGTGGAATTTATTTAACTTGCATGCATTCATACGCAGTTCATGAAAATATCATTACGTGAAATTTGTTGTATAAACAAAACTAGTAAATTTTTTACGCTCACACGTTTTGTAGCAGTTTAGAACATCAAAAATTATGTCAAATAAGCTTTAACAAATCAAATTCCAAGAAAAATTAAACAAAAAACGAAAAGAGCAGGTTCTTGAAAATCAAAGAGGTATGAGTTCAATAGGGATTAGTGCATTTTGTTTCATGCATTAATTTGAGTTAGTTCTATATCTTTTTGATTCGAGTTAAAGTTCATTTGCTAAAAACAATGCAAACAGTTTTCTCCAATCACGAAAGCGGAAATGATGCAAAAAACGGACTCTTTTCCAGTTTTCCACACGTTTTGATGCAGTTTTTAACATGAAAATTCGTTTTAAATAGACTTTTTATATTAAATTTCAGAAAACATTAAAAGGGGGACTGGAGAAGAGCCACGGTTTTTTTCCATTTCGCACCCCTCATAAAATGTATACGTAAAGCTGTTCAAAACTTGTTCGCTCTGCATTTTGCATGTAAGAAATCTTACAACAATCTGTTCACTTGTTCACGCTTAAACGTTTTAATTCAGCTTATAACATGACAATTTTTTTAGATAGATTTTCATAAATTAAGTTTCATAAAAATTGGCTTTGTTCCACTTCCCCCCACATTTGATTTTCAGTTTTGAAACACTCCTTTAACGTTGTCATAATGTAAGGAAATGTTGCATGTTGAACAAACTAATTGTGAACAGATTTGTTTTTTTTCATACTTAGTCTTGGTGATTTTTTTTCAGGAAATGTCTTATTGTTTGTCTTCGCTCAACTTTGATTTTTCGCAAATGGAATTTAGTCAACTTGCATGCGTTCATACGCAGTTTAAGAAAATATCATTACGTGAAATTTGTTGTATAAAGAAAACTAGTTAATCTACAGTGTGCGTTGATTGTAAAGCGGCATTCAGCTATAATAACACGTAAGACAACTAAGAAACTTAAAAATTTGAAATGTGGAAGCGGAATTGAAACGAGTCAAAAATCAGAAATTGCGATTTTGAAAATAGCTAAAAACGTGAACAATTTCTGGTTTTGAAAGGAGAAATTAGTTTATAGATGTCCCAGAGGAATAGAAATTTTCGTTTTGCACCAGTTTTCTCAAATTTGGTCAATTTTAGCGATAAATTATCGGCTTCTCCACCCCCTCCTCCAAATTTCAATTAATCAACTTGAATAGTTGTTTAACGTGTTCAGCGGTTAAATGCGTGTTGTTTATAATGCAGTTTGAATTTAAAAAATATTCTCAATGATTAATTTGTTCAGCATGCAAATTTGCTTTTTTTTTTAACTTGAACTTATTTCAACTTGAACTCAATGCGTGCTGTTATAATGCAGTTTGGCTCTTTTCCAGTCCCCCCTTTTCAAAATACCGAGTTTCATGTTTGATTTACATGTTATTACGGCGAAATGCGTGATGTTATGCTGTAAAGTATGAAGAACAAATCTGTTCACAGTTGTCGATTTGTTCACCACGCCAAATTTCATTGCATTATGACAACGTTAAATAAGCTTTTCAAAATTAAATTTGAAGGGGGGAACTGGAAAAGAGCCTGCAGTTTGAATTAAAAAAATTGTTCTCAATGATTAATTTGTTCTCCATGCAAATTTACTTTATTTCAACTTGAACTTAATTTAACTTGAAATTTTCAAAATTTAAATTCAAATGCGTGGGAGAGGGGGGGTTGGAAATAGCCAAAGTATCAATTAAAAAAGATTCTTGAAAATCGAAAAGAATAAAGGTGGTATAGTTTTCCTTAGAAAATTGAAAAGCAAAACTATTCCAAGAAATGATCAAATTTTTTTTGCTGTGTTCAATTGAAATTCAATTGTGATTTGGAGCTAAAAAAAGAGGGGAGGAACGAAAAAGAGCCCATTTTTGCATAATTTCAAGAACCGAATTAAAAAAACTTTTCTTTCAACGACGATTTGCCATGTAATATTTAGAGCAAAAAAAAACAAAACGCCGACAAAAAGGAAAACGCGAAACTTCAGTAAGTGTTTCGGTTTAATTCAAAATTGAAGGTCAGACTTGATTCAAAAGTTTAATACGTTGTCCGATAAAATTTTTATAAGCTCTGAACACTCAAGAATGATTCTAACAGACTTCAACAGGTTCAAACTTTAATTTCGTGATCAATATGAAAAAGTGAGTCTATACTATTTTCACAGTTATATAAAAGAAATTCTGTTTTATCGAAATTGAAAGAGATGCTTCTTTTAAATGTAAGCGTCGGCCTCATCTAGCATTTTTTTTGTGTGCTCCTGCAATAATTTTGAAGATTTTTGGCTCACCGTCAGGCTGGTATCATCTGCAAATTGAATATCTTGATTTTGATAATTTAAAATTGAATGGAAATCTTTAACATAGAGGGTGAAAATTTTTCGTCCTTGAACTATCCCTTGTGGCACTCCACGATTCAAGATTTCCTATTCGAATGTTTTATTTGTCAATTATAGTGCCTGTTGACGATTTTTCGAAAAGTGTTACAAAAATTCGTGAGATAATGAATTGAACGCTTAAGCAAGATACAAAAAACAGCTGCAGACATATCTCTATTGCGACCATTGAAAATCATTAAATAGCCATTTTTTTAGCAATTCGCCAGAAAGTTCATAAGAAACGAGTGCACACATACACGCGGTAATTGCAATAAAAATGCTTACCTTACGAATCGATAGTTCGAAAATATCAAAAGTTTCACTTCGATCAGTAACAGAAAAAGCTTCGAATTTTTCTAAGCAGCTGGAATAGATATTATCATTTACTACGATTGCGAACGCAAGTGTCTTGTAATCGGGAATTAGACTTTTTTTTACCGTAAACTATTTTTCTTACAAACTTACGTAAACTCGCTTTTTATTGAAGGTTGAAACTTTCCGGGCTCCTTTGCATTTGTCCTAGAGCTAACGCCTTGCTTTTGCACCCTAAGGCCGGGGGTTCGACTGCTGGTGGGACCTTGTTTTCTTTTCAGTGTGTATGCAATTGAAGAAATATTTGTGGCAAAAATTGAATTGTCGGACTTTCGTTTGTCTGCTTATGTTTTGTCGGCTTAGTTACCACATCACTTAGTTTTTTTGTGCTGTTAGCAATTGTTATGGTAGTTGCTTGTGTGTTGCATATTGTAATTTACCCCTCCGTCTACAGCCTTCGAAAACGTATGTAGGGAAATATTTGGTCCATGTTTTTGACATTTTTCTCAAAAGATACTGTCAAATCTGAGATTTTGCTTTCAATGAACAGAACGGATTCGAAAAGCTTTACTGCATAAGCGGCTAGGCCCAATTTTTTTCACACATAAAGATATGGCCCTTCGAATGGTCAAAGGTTTGATTTTTTGGACCGTTTCTCGAGAACACCCCTCCCAAGTGAATCTCGTCTGCATAAGCGGCTATGCTCAAATTTTTCTATACAAAAGGCCATGATTCTCGGAAATGCGAATTTTTTCATTATTTGTTCTTGGACTTTTCTTGATATTTATCCTGCCAAATCTGATGTCATAGGTTTGATCGAATGAACGGGTTGTTCAAAGCCTATCTTTATAATTGGCTATGCCTGAAACAAGTCAAAATTTTAAAGCTGCGACCGTTTTTTGGATAGTTACGCGAGAACTACTCTGCCTATTCTCAGGCTGTGTTCAATCGGGAAACCCGGTTTTGAGAATCTGCTCTACTTAGTCGCCACGACCTGCTTTTTTATAGAAAAATTTAATCAATTTCGGAAAGTCCAATTTTGGATTTGTCGACGATAAGTCTTGAAATTACGCATTTCCTCCCGCATCAGTATAAGAAATTCAAAAATTATCAAACACGTACCTCCAGCTTTAGTGGGGCCCTTAGTTGTTTTTTTATCAAGAAATACAAAAATTTGGCTTCACCAACGGTTCACCAAATGTTTTTGAACATTTTAAATTTTTTTCCGGCAATTTTTTTTTATATGTTTGCTTTATCGCAAGTAGTGCGAAGCTCTGCTTCGCGCCTGTCAAAATTTATTCGCATTTTTCCGAAAGTTGTTGGATTTGTCCACCGTCATTTGAAATAGATTGTGTTAGTTTTCCAACATTTTGAGCTACACCGCGGATTTAGTCGGCTCCAAAAATAGCAGACACTTTTTCAATGCAATCAATAAATTCAATGGGTTCTCTTTTTCAACTTCTGAACTCGAGTAACAATGGTCGAAAGGATTCAAGTCCGGAATCTGGAGGACGCTACAGAATACCTGTTTGTGAGAAATGAATGCGGTTCTCGAACTTTCATTTAAGCCAAGTCAGGACACTGGCAGCTCTATGAGGGGTGCTCCAGCTTGCTGCTGTTAAATTCTTCTGAAATTTCAAAAGTGGGAGAAGTATTTTTTGTTGAAGTATATTTAAAGTTTTTTCTTCAAGTACGTTGGTTCAAAAAATCATCTCCTCACTTAATGCGTGCAAAATGGGCGCTTCTCCAGGTTCACCAACGGTTCACCAAATGCTTTTCAACATTTTAAATTTTTTTCCGGCAAATTTTTTTTATATGTTTGCTTTACCGCAAGTGGCAAACATATTTTTTTTTCAATAAGATTTTTTTCAACAATGTGTTTTCCGTTTTTTAGACGCCTGAGATTTTGGGTTCAATCAAAAGGAGGGGCTAAGAGAAGTTCTCCTGTATAAGCGGTGTTGTTCAAATTTTCTTACAAAAAAAGTTATGGCCCTCGTAAAATCGGTGTTTTGACTTCTGGTCCGTTTTTTTGACATTTTTTTAAACTCTCTCGAATACTTAACCGATCGAATTTAACCTTAAGGGTTTCACTGAGGCAACAGTTGCGGGAAGCATCCTTGCAAACTAGCTATGCCTTAAAAATTTCATGAAAGATACTAGGTCATTAAGAAATTTCTAGATTCTCAAAAAAAATTTATTTCTTTTTATTTCATTAGAAACAATTTTAAAAAATACAAAAAAAAGTTTTTTTTTTTCGATTTAGTGTCGTTTTTCTGCATGGTGTGATAAAAGATCTGAGCGAAAAAAAAACATTAGATATTTTAGCCAATCATAGTGATGAAATAGGCCAAATGGAAAACAGATTTTGTAGAAAAACGAACAAAAGTCGTTATAATAATTCAAAAAAAATTCCAAATTTTTTTGCAGAAACTTTTTGATTCTCAAATTGGCGCTTAAAAAACAAAATTCTACCGTAATTAGCTTGGAACTAGTTTTTTATATATCCAAAAATTTTATTTAATTAGCCAGTAGACAAAAACATAAATAACAATGGTAAAAATAACATTTTGGTGAAAGAAATATGGTTGATCTTCTTCGATACGGACAAGTTTTGCTGCCTTATACACAATATGGGATTGCTGACGTTTAGCCAGTGATGGTCCAGGAAACGACCTACATGTATATTCACCATGGTGCGGTTGGTGCTATCATTGGCAACAGGGGAGCGAACATCCACATGATTAAACAGCTGTCCCAGGCACAAGTCACAGTGGACACGCAAAGTGATCATCAGGTTCATTAAGTCTATCCCTGATACTGACGTATTTTTGTCCCATTGTTTGCCACGCCTAATTGTCGTTCCCCTTCATCATTTTTCAACTTCGTGGATGGCCGATAAATTCAACGATTTTTCCCACTTTTCAAATCCCTAGAATTAAGGCTGTTGAAATGTTTTTTTTTTATTTTGATGTTCGGTTTGAAGGATCAAAGACGTATAACAGTAGTAGGTACCCCTGACGCCCAGTGGAAAGCACAGTGGCTGATAATTGAGAAGTTAAGGACTGACGGCTTCACTCAAGGCGAGTGGCCCATAGTCACCGTAGAACTGCCTATTCCTGTCATCATGGTGGGCAGGATAATCGGCAAGCAAGGCAAAAAGGTGCTGGAATTGCAGCGGGAATCACATGCAATTATCGAGGTTCCGATGGCCAATACTCTAGAGGATATGGGTTGCTCCTCGTGTAATAAGTCCGCATCAGCAGCTAATTGTGCAATGCTGTTGAATGGTATGATTCATCACGCGGACTGTAAAGATAACAGTGACGTGATGTTGGTCAAGTTGCTCGGACACTTCTGGGCTCTTCAGGTCCGGGCTGTTTGTTTTGGATTCCTCCTATCATCTGTCCTATCGCTTCTCTTCCCTTCTCTTGTCTGTAATAGAAATTTTGCTTCTGTATTTGATGCTAGACTTTAATGTTGTTTTTTAGAGTGCCCAGAAGAAAATCCGAAGCATAGTGCAAAAGGGCAAAGCCAGTCCAGGACTCAGTGGATTTTTGCCAGGCTTCGGCGACCCTCATGTGAACGCTTTTCCGAACATGGGCACGCCTGTTACGCCTAAATCGCCTGCCACAATTGCCGCCTCAGGGTCATTTATTAACGCAGCAGTAAAAATGGCCGGGGGTATGTCGTTGGGCGCCTCGGCTGCTCCAGGAGCCCCGACAATGTCCGCTGCCTCAGCTCAACAACTCGTAGCAACTTTAAACAACTGCGTCGCTGCTAATTCAAATGCTTCATTATCTAATCACGCGAACACAATTGCCTCGCCAGTGATCAATGTCTCTGCTGCGTTTGGACAATTTTGACATAATTACGTTGAATGTAATGTCAAAATGAATGGTGCTTCAAAAACTTGAAAACCGCTTTACTACTTTTGACGTACGACACTAAACGCCTTAAACTTGAACATATCGTTCGAAAGATATGAAACTAAATTTCATCTCTCGTGGTACTATGTTTTGTTTTTCGTTCAGTATGTATTTAACTTTCGATTTAGTGTGACCGGAGCAAGTCATGTTTCGATATCTTATTATATTTTTATATTTATACCATTTTCATGCTTGTCTGCAAATTGTGTGCCTAGTGATTTGCTTTCAGTTTTTGCAGATTATTTTTCACGAAAACGCTATTCAGCATTTTCTCTAAGTTTATATTTGATCAGAAACATTTCTCCATTTCAGTGACTTAATAGCTTCGTTTTGTAGAATTTTGATACGAAAAGTTCTGAAAATTGATTTAGCCAGTTTCAGCGAATGCTTATTTTGAAAGAATGATAGAAGAAAATCAGTAATGTCTGGTATTTTGTTACATCTAACTGGTTTTTTTTTAATAATCATCTGGCTGAGTCAATTTCTTCCTGATCTGACGTAACTGATAATTGATTTGTAAAGCCAGTACAATAAACTAATTGCTGTAAGTGATGATTTGTAAATTCTCCACCCAACCTTTAATCGCTTGCTTCATGTAGATGTTCTTGTAATATTTGACCTTTCTTCGTGTAGTAGAACGTGCAACAAAACATTGAATGTGTTCGCTTTGCCTTATCTTTATATCTCCTCCTCATTACTAACTAACTCCACTTTCCAAAGTGTAACTCTTCTTCCTCCGTCCGTCACTTGGCTCGCCGACTGCCGGATCACAGGTTCTAACGTGGCGCCGGCGACTGCGGTGATGTGCCTTGGTAGCCCTTGCAGCACAGCTGCTGCTGCCTCTTGTTGCCCCACGGCTTTTCTCTTTTCTCAAGTTTAAATATGTAATTTTGCATTTACTCATTCGATAATTATCCGTCGTTTCTGAACGCGACAACTTTCTTGCCTGGACATGTGCTTTACGTGCTACGATGAAGTTTCATTTGGTGTGCAATTGGACATGTCATGTTCGTGACATGTATTGTAACAGTAACCGGATAATACCACCCACTCATATATTTGTACTTGATTGATGTGACGATTGATTTAAGGATTGTATTCTAAATTGATTTTTCCTCACCTTGTGTTTGTGTTTTGAGAATTAACCGTCCACAAAGTTTTCGGCTCTCCCCCTCGCACAATTCAAATTTTCTGATTTTGCAGTTGTTTCACGTGTTTTTATGAGAAAATGCGGGTGTGGTGTTACGATATGAAGTAGGATGAACAAACTTGTTCACCATGTAAGTTTTCCTTGCATTATGACTGCGTGCAAATTGTTATTCCAAAAACATATCAAATGGAAAAGAGCCTTATATTCAATTTTGGCAATTTGTTACAGGATTAATTTTTCCCTTGTCTTAAAGTTATCGGCTCTTTTCCACTACCCCACTCACAACATGCTCATGATGCAATGAAACTTGGCATGGTGAACAAACTAAAAATTGTGAACAGAATTTTTCTTCATGAATCACACTGTACATTTAGCCATTATAACTCGTAAAACAACTATGAAGTTGGAAAATCTGAAATGGGGGAGAGGGAAGTGGTAAAGGCAAGTTATCTATTAACGGTTACTTAGTTAGTAGCTTGGCTCTTTTTCCTTTCCGCCCCCCCCCCCCCCCCCCCCACCTGCAAATTTTTACATGTAATTTTGTTCACCACATTGTCCGATTGCTATGAAAGTTTACATACAGACTAATATGAATAGAAATTAAAACGAAATCAAAAATTAAAACAGCAACAACAACAAAATTGAGCGTGCGCAAGTATTAGGATTTTTCACCGAAAACAAACAAACAAAAAACACGCACAATTTGATTGATTGTCTTGCCTTCACTTCGTTTATTGACACTTCAAAAACTGTAAATTACAAAAATCTATCGTCTATCTCGAAAAACAAACAAGTTTTCAAAATCCAATCCAACGCGAAAGCTAATGGCTCTTTTTCCTACCCCCCCATCTCACACGAGTTTCAAAATATTAGTGTAACGAGTGGTTTTACGAGGTTGAGTATGAAGACCAAATATGTTTGTCGTGGCCTTATTACCCTTGAAGCTATGCAGAAAATGGATTGAATTTTATCATGAAACAGGGATAGACATGTTAAAGCTCGGCTGCACACTACCGAATCTAGTCAATATCTGTCTACACGAGTCAACCGACTATAAGTTTAACCCAGTCTTCTCTAGTGATAGTGTTTTGATTGAAAAAATACGGGAAGATATGACCGGTGGTCCCTCTATTGTTTTCACAAGGAAAGCAGGAGCAAACGAAACGTTTACTCCAAAATCAAACAACTTGTGTAAATCAATCGTTAGTATTGATGCTAGTCAACTTTATCCTTATTCTATGTGTCAGGATATGCCCACAGACTTGTATACAAGATGGGATTACGATGAAGAAACACAAAAAGTCAAGGCAAGGCAGAATTGAGTTCGAACGTTTGAAAATATGGTCGTGTCATACTTTCAAGCAACCAGACCTGAATGCAAAATTAAGAGTTACTACACTACAGGAACCCAGTAAAAATTGATTGCTTTAGTGTTGATGGTTTTTGCAACCATTGTAAGACTGTCTTTGAAGCAATGGGTTGTTATTTCCATTTTTGCCCTTGTCAAGAAGCTAGACGGAGCTTAACTGATGATGATATCAAACGAGGAATCGAGAAAAGAGAATTGGATGAGCTTCGAAAAGACTACATTCGAGAAAAAGGATACTCTGTAGAAGAAAAGTGGGAGTGAAGTTGGTGGGATCAATTTAAAAACAATGTAGACGTAAAAAATCACGTAACAACTCACTTTCTCTTCACAAGACCTCTTTCTGTCAATTCACTGGTGCAGTACATAAGTAATGAAACAATGTTCGGCTACTTGCAATGCGATCTTAGTGTGCCAGATGAGCTAAAAGCAAAATTTTTCGATTTCCCACCTAACTTCAAAAATATTAATATTACCAGAAACGATATTGACGATTATATGAAAACATATGCGGAAGAAAACAATTTGTTAGAACAACCGCAACGAATGTTGATATCGAGCTTCAAGTTGACCAACTGAACACTGATCACACCACTTTTCAACTTTTACTTGGATCTTGGACTACAGTGTACAAAAACTCATCGATTTGTACAATACACACCGCGTAAAGTATTCAACAGCTTTGTTCAGTCTGTTGTTGATGCTAGGCGAGCCGGCGATGAAAATTCATTATCTGGCGTAGTAGCCGAAACAATGAAACTTCAACGAACGTGTTTCTACGGCTATCAAATAATGGACAGATCAAAACATACAATGACAAAATATCTTGGAGAGGAAAAAACACACTAAGCTATCAATAACCAATTCTTCAAGAGACTCAATATCGTAGAAAAGATTTGTATGAAATGGAGTTTTTTAAATCTACTATAGAGCATCTTGAACCAATTATAGTAGGGTTCTATATACTACAGTATGCCAAGTTGAGAGTGTTGGAGCTCTGTTATAACTTTTTCGATAAATTTTGCGATGTCAACAAATTCGAAGAACTCGAAATGGATACAGATTCCCTCATTTTGGCTCTGGCAGAAGATTACGATGAATTTATCCTTCCCAGCAAGCGAGCAGAATGGACTGAAAAGCGAAGCCAGGACTGTCGAGTCGATTTCAGAGCAGATGCGAAAAACAACTTTTTCCCACGTACTTGTTGCTCTAAACATAAGAAACATGACAAGAGAGAACCAGGATTGCTCAAGGAGGATTTCAGATGCACCGAAATGTTATGCCTGTGTAGTGAAATCTTTTGATGTTATGATAGTAAAAGTCAAAAGTATAAGTTTAGCAGTAAAGGGAACAAACGCGCATTAGAAGACTCTGGAGATGGCCCGATGGCAAAGTATCGACAAGTTTTGGATGAGGCAGTGAATTTGAAGTCAACAAATAGAGGATTCAAAACGATTAACCATGCAGTCGCAACTTATGAACAAACTAAAAAAAGTACTGAGCTATTTTTACCCTAAACGGGAAGTTGAATATGATGGAATACATACTAAACCTCTAAAATTGTAAGACAATATGTAGTAAAATTGTGTACGATGCTGTGAATTAATAGATTTTCTGTAATTAACCTTTTTTCAAAAATTCTTTTTTAACGCTACGTTTGGATTAATAATATATTGTTTTTCGATAAAAAAAGCATTTAGGATCTGGAACTTTGGCAAAATGGAGCGTCAAAAAATTCGGGCTCCAAAATTTTTTTCTGAAATTTACCATCTTACCATCTGAAACCTTACCATCGTAATACATATGGAATCCTATTCCCTATCCTAATGAGTTCTTTACTCCCTACAATGAATTTCTTATACATAGGGAAATCTATGCGCTATATATGGGAAATTCGTGCGCCGAAAAAAACTTACCATCTGAAACTTACCATCGTAATACATTAGGAATCCTATTCCCTATCCTAATGAGTTCTTAATTCCCTACAATGAATTTTTATACTTAGGGAAATCTATACGCTATACATGGGAAATTCGAGCGCCGAAAAAAACTTACCATCTGAAACCTGCTATCTTAATACATTGGAAAACCTATTCCCTGTCTTAATACATTGGGAAATCTATAGCCTATACTAATACATAGGGTGCTGACCGGATGCTCTATAGCCTATGTTAATACATAGCGGTCAGCAGCCACCCCCCCCCCCCCCAGGCTGAATTCATCCAACATATACTACTAACGGGAGTTCAAGCATTTTTGCAAGTATGGCTTTTGTCTGCTCTTAGATTTTTTCCTCATTCTCAAGCATATACTTTTGTGTGGCTATTGGTGTGAATCTCTGCTTCACCTCTGAGTTTTTTTTTCCTGTGTTTAGTTTTTTCCACGTGACTTTGTGATTGGAGGGATACAAAAAATGAAAAGGGGTGCGAAGTTAATTTTGTGTTTCTGAACAGACACATGGGAAGAAGGATGGAAAGAACTATGGCTTATTGTATGGTTGTTTATTCCTCGCATAAATTTAGGTTGTTCACAAACACTCGTAGGTTATCGAGGCGAGAATTACGCTTTTCTGATTTATAATGCTGCTAATTCAGTTTTTCGTTGATTGAAATCCAGAATTGAAGTCCAGAGCAACAAATTTGAAGTTGTTTTTAAACATTCGTTGGTCGGAAAACAACACTGCAGATCTTGAGTGAGGGTGGGAAAAGAAGCTCGCGTACTAATCATTGAAAACTTCTCAAAAAGTACTTTTAATTCTCTTTGTTGAAGCAATCAACTACTTCGTTGATAAACCTGGTTTTTGATGATTTGCACCTATGAAGCCAAAATTTAAAAGTGATTTTTCTCGACAAGGGGAGGTTTTTGTGACATTTATGCAGCAGCTCGCATCATCTCTGAAGAGGCTTGAAAATGTTTTTAAACACGAGCTTATACGACTGATAGAGTTTACACTAGCGTTGTTAAGCTTTTTTCTAGCCTAACTCGCAAATAAAAGTGTTCATTAAAAGTGTTCTTTTATCTGGAAATTTCATTGTAGCGTTTTTTGCTATTTCGAGGCTTATTTATACTTTTCCTTATTGCACTTTATGGAGCTGCATTTTTTGTCGTTTTCTCGCTAGTGCTGGCGAAGCGAAGCTTCACCTCTGTGTAAAAAAGACGCAAGTTGTTAGCTGGAATTTCAAAATGTTTTTGCAAATTGTTGAAAACAGTTGCGTCTGACTGGACCGGAGGTAAGCATTCAGAACTATTCACAGCGCTGCCTTTTTAACGTTCAAAATGTTATTTTTTCCCCTAATATGACTCCAAAAGGATCTGACAGTGGTCGGGACGATGAAGAGCTTGCAATCTACGATTTTGAGTGTCAGACACTTAATGAGGTATTGCAAACTTTTTCAGGAAGTCGGAAAAAGTATTCAAACCATTTCGGATTAGTGTATTTTTTATCATGTATTAAGTTGTTTTTGATTTTTTCTTTCTTTTTGAGTTCAATTTAATTTCATTTGCTAAAACGAAAGCAAACAACGCTCTCCATTTGAGACAAGGAAATGGCGTGAGTGACTTACCTTTTCAAATGTGAAATTTATTTAATTTATTTCCAAATTTCCCAGCGAAAAAAAAATCTTGTCATCTAGTTGTTCAAATTGAGCCTACTTTAGCGAAAACGTATCAGTCATAAAATATTTCGAAAGTTCAAAAAGCTTTCACGTGATATTTTTTGCATTCAAAATTTTAAAAATGAAAAAAAAAAACTATTAAAATTGTAGTCAGTATTTTTTAAAATCGCATCGTCAGTTCATTGACATTTTTCCAAATGTCTGTTTACGCTAACGATCAGATTAATGTATTATTACGAACCTTCTTTTTCTGACCTAACTGAAAGTGTTAATTAAAAAGTTTACAGATGAAATTGCAAAGCATCTGTTCTCTGCCTTAGATGTGGCTAGTGTTCAATACCTATTAAGCTTCCGCAGTTGAGTGGTTAGTGTGCAAGACTTTCAATCTCTACGTCGCAGGTTCGAGTCTCAGACGTAGCAGGTTTTTTTTACTAATTCGAGACTTATTTCTAATATTTTTATTGTACTTCATAGAGCTGCTTTTGTCATTCTCGCTAGTATTTGGACAGTTTCGCCTGTGTGGAACTTTTGAATTTACGTGATTGGCATTTTTGATTTAATTCAGCCACCCCCCCCCAGGCTGAATTCATCCAACATATACTACTAACGGGAGTTCAAGCATTTTTGCAAGTATGGCTTTTGTCTGCTCTTAGATTTTTTCCTCATTCTCAAGCATATACTTTTGTGTGGCTATTGGTGTGAATCTCTGCTTCACCTCTGAGTTTTTTTTCCTGTGTTTAGTTTTTTCCACGTGACTTTGTGATTGGAGGGATACAAAAAATGAAAAGGGGTGCGAAGTTAATTTTGTGTTTCTGAACAGACACATGGGAAGAAGGATGGAAAGAACTATGGCTTATTGTATGGTTGTTTATTCCTCGCATAAATTTAGGTTTTTCACAAACACTCGTAGGTTATCGAGGCGAGAATTACGCTTTTCTGATTTATAATGCTGCTAATTCAGTTTTTCGTTGATTGAAATCCAGAATTGAAGTCCAGAGCAACAAATTTGAAGTTGTTTTTAAACATTCGTTGGTCGGAAAACAACACTGCAGATCTTGAGTGAGGGTGGGAAAAGAAGCTCGCGTACTAATCATTGAAAACTTCTCAAAAAGTACTTTTAATTCTCTTTGTTGAAGCAATCAACTACTTCGTTGATAAACCTGGTTTTTGATGATTTGCACCTATGAAGCCAAAATTTAAAAGTGATTTTTCTCGACAAGGGGAGGTTTTTGTGACATTTATGCAGCAGCTCGCATCATCTCTGAAGAGGCTTGAAAATGTTTTTAAACACGAGCTTATACGACTGATAGAGTTTACACTAGCGTTGTTAAGCTTTTTTCTAGCCTAACTCGCAAATAAAAGTGTTCATTAAAAGTGTTCTTTTATCTGGAAATTTCATTGTAGCGTTTTTTGCTATTTCGAGGCTTATTTATACTTTTCCTTATTGCACTTTATGGAGCTGCATTTTTTGTCGTTTTCTCGCTAGTGTTGGCGAAGCGAAGCTTCACCTCTGTGTAAAAAAGACGCAAGTTGTTAGCTGGAATTTCAAAATGTTTTTGCAAATTGTTGAAAACAGTTGCGTCTGACTGGACCGGAGGTAAGCATTCAGAACTATTCACAGCGCTGCCTTTTTAACGTTCAAAATGTTATTTTTTCCCCTAATATGACTCCAAAAGGATCTGACAGTGGTCGGGACGATGAAGAGCTTGCAATCTACTATTTTGAGTGTCAGACACTTAATGAGGTATTGCAAACTTTTTCAGGAAGTCGGAAAAAGTATTCAAACCATTTCGGATTAGTGTATTTTTTATCATGTATTAAGTTGTTTTTGATTTTTTCGTTCTTTTTGAGTTCAATTTAATTTCATTTGCTAAAACGAAAGCAAACAACGCTCTCCATTTGAGACAAGGAAATGGCGTGAGTGACTTACCTTTTCAAATGTGAAATTTATTTAATTTATTTCCAAATTTCCCAGCGAAAAAAAAATCTTGTCATCTAGTTGTTCAAATTGAGCCTACTTTAGCGAAAACGTATCAGTCATAAAATATTTCGAAAGTTCTAAAAGCTTTAACGTGATATTTTTTGCATTCAAAATTTTAAAAATGAAAAAAAAACTATTAAAATTGTAGTCAGTATTTTTTAAAATCGCATCGTCAGTTCATTGACATTTTTCCAAATGTCTGTTTACGCTAACGATCAGATTAATGTATTATTACGAACCTTCTTTTTCTGACCTAACTGAAAGTGTTAATTAAAAAGTTTACAGATGAAATTGCAAAGCATCTGTTCTCTGCCTTAGATGTGGCTAGTGTTCAATACCTATTAAGCTTCCGCAGTTGAGTGGTTAGTGTGCAAGACTTTCAATCTCTACGTCGCAGGTTCGAGTCTCAGACGTAGCAGGTTTTTTTTACTAATTCGAGACTTATTTCTAATATTTTTATTGTACTTCATAGAGCTGCTTTTGTCATTCTCGCTAGTATTTGGACAGTTTCGCCTGTGTGGAACTTTTGAATTTACGTGATTGGCATTTTGATTTAATTTTCTGCTAAATGTTGATTAGTTTTCAAGCGATTTACCAACCTATTCATTTATGGTTTACAAACTATGTGAAAATTCGCATCGCCTCTGAAATGACATGCATAAAGCGTTTGCATTTGCGTAAAGCATAAATTGTATCGAGCGGAGGAATTGCGCTTGTTTTCAAGAGGTGATCGCTCATCGAATTGATTGAAATATGGGGAAAATTTTTTCTAAAACTTTCTTAGAATTTCCGGAAAAAGTATTGATCATCCTTTTTGGTTTTGACCTGACTGTTTTTGTCTTAGAGGCATTTGCGAAGCGTGGAATGGTATTTACCAGTAACTAGTTCCAGCTCAAATTTTATGACAATTTTGTTTTCGTCTGTGGTTGTCAATTTTTTATAGTCTTGTGTATAAACCTTATGTATGATGGGAATGATATAATTTGTAGTTTTTCTGCATGTTTCTTTGCGTTCAGTGTTTGAACTTTTTTTGATTCAGTTTTTTGAAAAACCTGTTTTTCCTTAAATTTGTTTTTCATTTTTTGGATGAATTGAGGATTGAGTTTAAGTATTCCTGATGGCCTTGCAATTAGTGTAATTCCAAAAATTTTTCCTTTGCTTTTGGTTTATTTAGGAATTTTTGTCTTATCTTTTCTATCTACTTATTAGAACGAACTATCTGTAGTTTGCTCATAGCTGGAATTTTTCTACTAGTTTAAGAAGCCTTCGAAAAAAATCTAACAAACTCCCTTATGTTTAAAAAATCAACCAGAGTTCAAACCGTTTTCGAAAAGTCAATTTTTCCGTTTTTTTTCGAGATGTTTTTTCATACTATTCACCTACTTTTGTAGTGCATGTGATTCGAATCTTCACTGTTGCTCTGTTCTTTTTTTGGCTATTTTTCAATTTTCTTGTGACAGGTGGAAAGGATGTAAAATGAAAAACTATCTATTTTGTCAACATTAGTTTCTTGATTGAGCTTTAAAGTCAGTCCTCTTTTCCGGACTGGGCCAGAAATGATAAAGAATATTAGCCCAGATTGTTTTTTAAAACCCAATTTTAGTCAAGTCAGAGCAAACTCGCAGGGCATTGAATATTTTTTTATATCAAAAAGCTTCTAGAGATAGTTCAGATTCTAAAAATAAGCAATAAACTTATTTCAGTTATGACAAAAAATTTCACCAAAAATTTCCTTCTTACAGATTAATTTTCTTTGTGAGCCTATCATAAGACGCACTAAAGCCGTTCATAACTATTTTCTGCAAAATAAGAAGACGGCAAAAAGTTAATAAACTATTTTTCAAAAAGTTGAGGCTGGAAAAGGTCATTAAACGAGAGGTCAGTAAACGTAATGAATTTTATAAAATTTTGTTACCTGAATTTCAAGAAGTTTTTGAACATTTCTTGGAACTCAAAGTTGCATCGGACTACAGGCAAACATTCAGAGCTAATCACAACATTACCTTTTTAACCGTGAAGCGACAATTCATAACAGGCGATAGTTCGTAACCGGCGACAATTCATAGCAAGCGAAAATGTGCCACAATAATCTAATTGCAAGCACAAATTCAAGCGCATTTTCCTCTAGTGCCAAATTTAAGCGCAGCGGAGCAAGCTTATACGACTTGCTAATACCTTTTTTGCGAATTGTCGCCTGTTACGAATTGTGATTTGTTACGAATTGTCGCCCTACCCTTATTAACATGTAAAGTAATAAATAGTTTTTTTTTAATTTGTCCAAAATGACTCGGAAAGGGTCTTAAGGTGGTTGGGACGATGAAGGGTTTGCAATATACGATTTTTCAAGTACATGGCTGGCATCATTGCTTAATGTTCAAAATGATTGAATGGTTTTCAAGCTAGGAACACTTCATTTAAAGTTTTAGAATTTCAGAGCCTCTTGAATATTTTTTTTTCAATTCGAATGGAAACAGTTTTCATATGCTTAAAGAAAATGGGAAGCTGTGGAAATGTACCACTCATAAACAGAAAATCGAATATCGAAATAGGTTTGAAAGCATTAGTTCAATGACTGTAGATCAAAATAACTCATGGTCTTGCTGAACAACAATCAGATAACAGTGTGTTTCGTGAGTGTGAAGTTATGCATTTGCTTTTAAGTAAGTAATTGGCTTTTAGTTGAGCCTACATGGTGTTTTCAAAATTTTATTGTTATAAATTTTCTCCTACTTTACAAATAATTGGGTTTCGGAAGTGATTTTTTTAGCAGTAGGCAGCAAAAACGCGCCGATTTCTGATGAGATAAAATTCGACCAAAGAATGATAAGGAAAAAAATGCTTGGAGGATACCAGCTTTTGTAGACCATTTTTTTCGAGAATTTGCGGGTCAATTCATTTGGTTGGAAAATAGGATTGCAAACCCTATTTACCTCCCTAAATGAATTGATCCGTTTCATGGGTTTAATTTTGGTTCACAACTTTGCAAAAAAAAGTGCACGATAAAAAAGCTGATGAACTTTAAGTATTTCTCGTCAACGTCAATTTTTGGCCAATTACAAACAAATTTGAGAAAAACGATTTGACAAAAAATTTCAATTCTTTTTGTCCGGTTATTTTTAAGCTTGTTCAGCGCAAAATGCAGTGAAAATTAATTAAATCGCGAAACCATTCGTGAACAAACAAAAACAATACACTTCAATGAATTTCGTCATCAGAATTCGGCGAGTAATCTTTATGGAGCAGTAGTTACATAAAAAATTAAATGTAATAAAATAAAATGAAAAAATTCTAAATTTGAAATTTTTTTTTGAAATCATTTCACCCCCACGACATATAAAGCACAAAAGAGTAGATTTCGCTATTGTAACAAATCAATTATAGCAATTAAGCTTCTTTCAGCGAATTTGGAACAATTTCTAAGACGGATAAAATCTCCGCTGACGCATTAATAGCGCAAAATATATCGCGCATTAATTGTCCCAAATTGGCCAAAATGGTCACAAGTGAAATATATTTTCAAATTTAAGCTCACGACAACAATACCTTTGAATGATATAAAAAAATTCCGTCAAAAACGGCTAGTTTAAAAGTCAAAATTTGTCTGAAGAAAAAAAACCCACCCCGAGCACAAATATTCCGTTACCTTCGTATCGAAAGTCGGAACAATAAAAGAGTCATAAGATTCAAACAGCCTTTAGATATATTTTTCTTTCTTTGAAACGTGAAGGTGGAAGTTTTTTCCAAAAAATGTCAATTTCTAGCCTCATTCACTGACATTTTTGAACTGTGTTGGTAAAGTTGCAGTATATTTAAGTTCACGGAGTTTCCGGACACGACACCGAGAATTTAAATGACTATCAAGGCGAAGCTGCGATGGTGAAAACTCCGAAATGTCTGGTATCTAGATCTGTCTTGTCTGTCTTGATCGAAGAGCTGTAGATATGGTTACCATTGACTCGTCCCGTCCGTCCATCATAGAAAAGTTCGTATCTTGTAGTCATCGAAGTCTTAAGTCATCTCAATAAAAATAGCAAAAAATGGATTACCTCGGAAGATTTGTCTTACTTGCCTAAATGGGTTTCGGAACATTCTAATTCTTAAATCAGACATTGTTATACAGTTTTTCTGTTAATTTTTCTCTTGCTTCGATCGCGCAATATTTTGAGATTTTTAACGATAAAATTATCAGATTTTTTTTGCAGAACAGTTTTTTAATTTTCAAAATGTTTTTTTTTGCCAAAAAAGACTATATGACGCTTCCAAAACTAGGTTACACTGAGTAAACCAAAACTAAATTTCCCTAAGTGAAGTTTTCTTAATACTTACGTGAAAATTTGTTTGCGTAATTTCTTTCGAGTGAATTTCTGCTCGCTCATAATCCCGTTTTTTCTCTACATTGGGACCTTTTTTTAAAAATTTTATAAGGTTGTGAGAATCACCACTGGGAATATTTTAGTATGATAAATCTTTCAACCAATTCTGATGGATAATTATTTGTTGTCCCTAATTTTGCTTGGGAAACAAAAAACACCTGAAGACAATCAAGAAAAAATCTAAAACACACCCGAAGACAAATAATTTCTCATTTTCAGTAATCGGAGCAAAAACGTGTTTGATTTTTAATTTTACAAATGGTTTATAACTTTTAAATTTCCCACAGGAACCAAACACGTTTCTAAACGGATTCAGGTTCAATTTTTTGAGTTTCATTCTTGAAAATTATGGAATGTTTGTGCTCGTGGTGGTTTTTTCTCAAGACAAACTTCGACTTTAACTAGCCGTTTTTGGCGGAATGTTTTTATCATAAGAAGTTGTTGTCTTTTGCTCAAATTCAAAAAGACGTTTTCACTGATATCTTTTTTTGTTAAGTTAATGTGGTTTAAAGTTTGCCAAATTGGTCAATTTGGGATAATCAACGCGCGATTTCTTTCGCGCATTTAACACTTAAGTGG